>NC_043967.1:4508878-4808878 GCF_902148855.1 Sphaeramia orbicularis
TGATTAAATTTAGGTGGTGATTGGGGGGGGGGGGACTGATCTGCCTTGGTGGAGGTCTGCGCTCAGAGTGCTTTTCCAGTTTTCTTATGTGGCCCTAATACGCCATCGTAGATCGGAAACAGCACAATGTCACAGTTTTTCTGATACATTTTTTTATTTAATCTTTTTTAATGAAATGTCCGTTGCAGTGAACAGCGTTTTTTTTTTTTTCTTTTTTTTAACTAAAGCTGTAAAACTCTTGTCCCTACAGAGGACAGACATACATTACTGGGTCTCAGGTGGTTAAAGTCGTCTTCAGTCAAATGTTGGTGCTAGAACCGTCTGCATGTGCAGGTGTGAGAGCCACTGAACCCTGGTTAGACCATCAGAAGGATGGAGAATGTGGTCCAGGTTATTTTGGACAGTACTACAGGTGTGATTTGAGTTAGTGTTTTTGATCTGATAACGTTGGAAAGTTGATGTAAGATGGAAGTTTGTGAAACTTCAGTAAAAGCTGCACAGCTCAGGTGAGTTCTCTGGTCTCACCTGTCCCCCCAAAACCTCTGAAGGACAAGTCAAAGGCTCCACTTGGACACCGGCATCTGTGATCCTGGTCCTGGTCTGACTCTGTTCCCGGTCTGTGGTCCTGGTCTGTGCCTGGTCCTGATCTCTGGTCTGTCTGTGATCCTGGACTATCTCTGGTCCCGGTCTGTCTGTGATCCTGGTCTATTTCTGGTCCTGATCTCTGGTCTCTGGTTCTGGTCTCTGGTCCCGGTTTGTCTCTGGTCCTGGTCTGTGATCCTGGTCTCTGGTCCTGGTCTGTTTGTGGTTATGGTCTGTCTGTGATCGTGGTTTGTCTCTGGTCCTGGTCTGATCCGGGTCTGGTCTAATGTCAGTCTCCCTCTTCTTGGCTCATTCTCATCGTTGTATTGGTTCTCATGCCCGTCCTTCTACGTGCGGGCTCGTCTTAGACCTGATGCTGGTGTTTCTGAGGACCTCACATGTGCTAAATGTGACCTGATGCATTTGATAAACCTTTCAGTGTGGGTTTGGCATTTAGCCTGTTTTTAGATGGTACATAACTGGATTTTTTTGGGAAAGCATTACTCAATAGTTTCACATCAGTGGTCGGTGCAGACTATTACCTGGTGTTAAGACAGTTTTTAGGGTTGTTTCCATCACTGTTTAATTCTACACCTTATGGGGGAAAAGAGACATTTATTATTATTGAATTTAAAATATATAAAATAAATTATATTACTATTTGTCTTTCATTAATAAAAAATAAATGAATAGATATGTATTAGATATACAAGCATGAAATATTAAGTATTAAATCGAAACGAACTACATCATGAAAAACTATGATGTAATTTTCAGATCTCACTGTTCAGACCTAGAAAATCACCAAACTAAGTAAAATCACAGGAAAAGTCATGGAATGTAGATTTAAGGTATGCACACAGCATCGTGATGTTAAAATAGTTTGGATTTTCTCTGTCCTGACGCACATTCAAACTGATGCTGTGAAATGTGCTTCACATCAGACCATGACCTGGACCCTCTGAGGCAAGGGGGTCAAACATATGGCTCACGGGCCAAAACTGGCCTGCCAAAGGGTCCAGTCTGACCCACCAAAGGGTCCAGTCTGACCTGTGGGATGAATCTGAAATTCAAAAATTTCACTGAAGACATTAACAGTCAAGGACGTTGAACTGGCTTTAGTTCAGGGGACATAAACAGACCAATATGATCGAAGTTAAATAAAAGCACAATAACCCTTTAATGATAAAATGTGGACAAAATGAAAATGAAGTGTAAAGTTAACAATATCTTCCTCTTACTGTTTAGTGCATTTGTAGATCCACTCTGATCTGTAAGTTGTGTTAATAATAAACTGACTCATAATATTGTACAAATTGATCATAGTTTAGCGGTAATTCCAAACTTAAATATTATAATATTACGCCTGTTACCAAATGTTTGTATAACATTGTGTATCGTTTGTACGTGTGTAAGTTGAGCTATAATATTGTTAAATTGCAATTTATGTATTTATTTAATTTTTTTCAGGTTATTCACATGTTTTTTGTTTGGACAGTTTGTAAATGTAAATATTTTCATAATTTATTTTTTTTTATTGCAATGAAAAATAGAGAAAAACTTGGAGTTGTCATTATTTATAGGTTATTATGCTATTATTTTAATAGTTCAGAACACTGGAGATCAAATTGGGCTGAATGTGGAACCTGAACCAAATGAGTTGGACAGCCTGCAACTGCAGTTTTTTTTTTCTCTTTGTTTTAGTGTAAAACAGTAAAATTACATGAAAATGTTGCATTTATTAACTCTTCTTTCACAAAAAATGTGAATAACATGAACAGTCACGAATAACCTGAAATTTCTTAAGAAAAATAAGTACAATTATAACAATATTCTGCCTCATTTTATCAATTACACATGTATATTATAACTTACAGATCACAGTGGATCTACAAATACACAAAACATTAATAACAGGCCGAATATTGGTACAAATGCACTTATTTGACTTTTTTTCACAATTATTATTTTCCTGGTCTGGCCCATTTCAGATCATATTGGGTTGTATGTGGCCCCTGTACTAACATGAGTTTGACCCCTGCTCTGGGGGCTTTACTTCACTGACTTTGTCCATAATGAAATTCATAAAAGAAGATGACAAAACCTGTCAAATTCAGGCTCTGAAGAGAAACATCACAAATGGAGTGGACCTGAGGGCATATTGAGGGTTTAAGTGCTGAAGAAGAATGAGACGTAACAAAAGGATGTCATTAACACCCTAAGATAATAACAATTATATAAAATGATTCTGATATGGCAATTATGTCATAAATGTGACAGATTCATATGAGCATTCACCCTGAAAGACCCAAACGTCCTCCTTTAACCTAACCCATCTACTGATCTAAACTGTTTAATACCTGTTGATCCACTAATCCTATCAATCCATGTCAATATTGGTGTAAAATACAGTTCTTCATCTTTTCATGGTCATCAGATATGACCCATTTGGATGTTCAGAGGCTCTGTAGTTACCGTGGAAACACCGTCATCTTCTACAACATTGATTCCCCAGTAAAACCCATGGAGTTGGATCAATGACAGTGGATGGGCACACTGGGTTTACATATAGCTAGATCAAAAAAAAAAGAACAAAAAGAATTTCAAAAAACATACAGAATAATAAAGTAAAAAAGAAGCAAAATATAGAATACAATTAAGTAAGAAAGAATAAAATAATCAACAAAATGAACAAAAACAGCCAAAACGATGAATAAAATTCACAAAAATGAATGAAAAATGAACAAAACTATAAGTAACATGAACAAAATAAGCCACAAACCGAACAAAATTGGAGAACAAAATTGGAGAACAAAATGAAAAAATTCAACAAAAATGAGTAAAAATGAATAAAATAATAAATAAAATGAACAAAATGAACAAAAACAAATACGAAAATCTACAAAATAATAAATAACATGGAGAAAATAAGCAACAAAATGAACAAAAACAGCCAAAGCAATGAATAAAATGAACAGTATGGATAAAAAAACTGAAATGTTGATTGATACTGGGTTTTTGTTCAGTTAATGATAGATTAGATATTTATGCATGATACAATGTACATCATTGTGATAAAAAGAGCAAAAAAATATTCCTGAGTACATGTACGGGGTGGGGAAGCAAAATTTACAATGAACATTTAGTTGTTTTTTCTCAGCAGGCACTATGTCAATTGTTTTGAAACCAAACATATACTGATGTCATAATCATACCTAACACTATTATCCATACCTTTTCAGAAACTTTTGCCCATATGAGTAATCAGGAAAGCAAACGTCAAAGAGTGTGTGATTTGCTGAATGCACTCGTCACACCAAAGGAGATTTCAAAAATAGTTGGAGTGTCCATAAAGACTGTTTATAATGGAAAGAAGAGAATGACTATGAGCAAAACTATTACGAGAAAGTCTGGAAGATACTATTAAAGAAGAATGGGAGAAGTTGTCACCTGAATATTTCAGGAACACTTGCGCAAGTTTCAGGAAGCGTGTGAAGGCAGTTATTGAGAAAGAAGGAGGACACATGGAATAAAAACATTTTCTATTATGTCAATTTTCTTGTGGCAAATAAATTCTCATGACTTTCAATAAACTAATTGGTCATACACTGTCTTTCAATCCCTGCCTCAAAATATTGTAAATTTTGCTTCCCCACCCTGTATTCCTGTAGATATGGATTTACCGCAGCGATAAGAGGCTGTGCTGGAAAAATGTGAAAATGACCCTTAAAAGTGTTTCAATTTGACCTTCAGTTATGTATATGAACCCTGTCAAATGTCCATATACTATTAGTTCATAACTAACATCATAACAGAACATCTGCCTCTCAGACAGTAAAAAGTGCTTTTACAATGCATCAAATAACCATTATTTAATAAAACAGTGTTAAATTAAATGTAAACAAAAAAGAAAACCAAAAATGAACCATATCTGTATTGGAATAAATACGTAAAAATATCGATACATTACTTTTTAACATCCATACAGTATCATGAAATGAAATATTGCGATATGTATTGCAGAACCGATGTTTTCTTCCATCCGCGTTCCACACAACATGTGTTTATTTGTAATTTGTAATGGTGTTTGTTTATGAATGTGAAGTGTCCAAAGTGCCAGTGTTTCCAATAAGCAGGAGCAGATAACATCTATTAGGTCAATCAGCCCTTATTCATGTGAAACCTGCCTGCAGCTCAGATCAAGGGAAACATCCATTTGTCACGGCTAGTTTATTTGAAGAAAAGCCCTTTTTTCGGAGGCTTCTGGCTCCGTTGGCTCTCAGTGGTGTAGGTAGCGCTTCTTTATTACAGGCTCTCTTGTTTTCGCTCATATCCCAAGGATCCAGTTGTTTTTAACTTGTTTTACTGCGTGGCCACATGCTTTTGGCTCTCGGATCGCTCTTTATTAGCCACTTGTAGCGTTGGTCGATGCTGCGGAGCGTTGAGCTCATTCTCCTGTTGCCGTTTACTGGAAGTAACTGTGGAAAAGTGTGTCTGCTAAATGCCCCACATGTCATCCCCACTCTGCATCTGTGGTTAGTACAGCTTTGTTTAGGCTTGACTTTGTCTCTAATGTCTTTGCTCTATTTTGGACGTTTCAAGTCTGTCTTTTAGGGCAGCCTGTTTCAGATAACCAACACATGGACCTGGTTTAGAATAAAATGATCCTTCTTTTTTCTACTCCTGTTTTAAGTTGTTTTTTCAACATACACATCCCAAATATGGGACAATTTTTGGTGGTTTGACGTGAGAGACTAAATCAGGGGTGTCAAACATATGGCCCGTGGGCCAAAACCGGCCCACCAAAGGGTCCAATCTGGACCGTGGGATGAATTTGTCAAATGCAAAAATTTCACTGAAGATATTAATAATCAAGGATATTAGAATCATTTTAGTTCAGGTTCAACTTTCAGACCGACATGATCCCAATATGAGTGAGTTAAAATTGACAGAAATAACATTTGGGGTAAAAATACTTAAATTCCTGCTGCGTGACACGGGGACTGAAAATGAACATAATTTTTTTCACCTTACTCAAATGTATAAAACATGCTGTTCTCATCATAAATGGATCCTAAATGAAACATAGGGCTTTAGATCTGATGATAAACTACAAATATGATCAGAAACTTTTATTGAAGAGACATTCTATAACTGAAGTGACATATACAGATAATAGCAGAGTATATTTGACTAATAATTGGATCGGACAGAACCTTTGAATATTCATGCACTGTTGAAGAATTAGTTCAACAGATTCACAGACTGAAAATATCACTGACACAAGAACAAATATTATTATCAAAGTTAATAGTGCATTTACATATATGAGTCTGAACAAATATAATTATTAAAGTTAATAGTGCATTTACATATATGAGTCTGAACAAATATAATTATTAAAGTTAATAGTGCATTTACATATATGAGTCTAGAACAGATATTATTAAAGTTAATAGTGCATTTGCATATGTGTGTGTGAACAAATATTATTAAAGTTAATAGTGCATTTACATATGAGTCTAGAACAGATATTATTAAAGTTAATAGTGCATTTGCATATGTGTGTGTGAACAAATATTATTATTAAAGTTAATAGTGCATTTACATATGAGTCTAGAACAGATATTATTAAAGTTAATAGTGCATTTGCATATGTGTGTGTGAACAAATATTATTATTAAAGTTAATAGTGCATTTACATATGAATCTAAACAAATATTATTGTTAAAGTTAATAGTGCATTTACATATATATGAGTCTGAACAAATATTATTATTAAAGTTAATAGTGCATTTACATATATGAGTCTGAACAAATATTATTATTAAAGTTAATAGTACATTTACATATATGAGTCTGAACAAATATTATTAAAGTTAATAGTGTATTTACATATATGAGTCTGAACAAATATTATTATTAAAGTTAATAGTGCATTTACATATGAGTCTGAACAAATATTATTAAAGTTAATAGTGTATTTACATATATGAGTCTGAACAAATATTATTATTAAAGTTAATAGTGCATTTACATATGAGTCTGAACAAATATTATTATTAAAGTTAATAGTGCATTTACATATATGAGTCTAGAACAGATATTATTATTAAAGTTAATAGTGCATTTACATATATGAGTCTAGAACAAATATTATTATTAAAGTTAATAGTGTATTTACATATATGAGTCTAGAACAGATATTATTATTAAAGTTAATAGTGCCTTTACATATGTGACTCTTAACAAATATTATTATTAAAGTTAACAGTGCATTTACATATATGAGTCTGAACAAATATTATTATTAAAGTTAATAGTGTATTTACATATTTTCATCCTTTTTAGGTTACATTTTATATTGATTATATCTTTATATCTTTTTTTTTCTACAAGTAACACTGAAATTTTAGAAACAGTTCCATTAAATAGAGTTCTATTTGAGAAATGGTAGGTGAAACTAAAATGTATGACACTGATGTTCACTTTGGCTGATTCTGATCCTTTGTCATTATATTTCATTATCTGAGTAAATCCAATGAACAGTTGTCTTAGTATTTAGTAGTTGTATTGTATTAGATCATTTTCACCTTGTTGTGACTCCTACAAATATTTATAACCACAAAGTCACAACCCTTGGTTACAACATTCAAAATGAATAAGTTAAGTTTCAGAAATAAGTTACTGTGCAAACTAAGCTTTTTTCTTTTAATAAAATATAGGCCTATATAGGGCTGGGCGATATGGAAAAAAAAATCATACGATAAATCACGATAAATTTTTTCATGTCAGATAAGATCGATATGTATCACCAAATAAATCAAATCACTATTTTTGTCCACATCAGAGGGTTATCTTTGATTTAAATAGGATTTATTTACATGACAGAACATGAACATGAAAGATGTGCTGAAGAACATTTTTACAACAGTTTCAGATCAATAAAACAGGTCCATATTGTGTGCGTTCAGCTTAAAGATTCATGTGGAAAGGCAATAAAATGGAGAAGTGCATATAAATAACTACACTACATTCATATCAACCCGTATTTGCACTCTCCTTTTAAACACTTTTTTTAATTCAAATTTATACAACTGTTTGTTTTACGCGTATGTGTATGCTTGTATGTGTCGTATGTGTTTGCTGCTGATAACACTGTGAATTTCCCCACTGTGGGATCAATAAAGGAATATCTTATCTTAAATAAATAAATAAATCCCCTGCAAACATGTAAACAAACCCTTAAACAAATAATCAGCAGTGCATCATTTGGACTATATAGGCCCATTTAAATACAGATGTAGCTCATATTATATTTAGTCTAATCTGTGTTTGACACTTGTCCAATCTGTGTGCTGTAGTGTGTGCAGAAGGGGTTCGTGGCTGTGTCACATAAATCTGGTGCCATTTCACTGAATAGAAGCAAAGTTATTGAATTTTAAATATGTATAAATTTTCCGGTTAGCCCTTTGCAGACGGTCCCTAACCCTTCACTCAGTAACTGGCTCCACATTGGAGGTAATCCCATCTACTGATCGTTAAGGACTGTTTGTTTGGATGTAAACAGGGTTGTAGTTTCCTCTCTGTGTTACCAAAGACACATACAGTCGTCATTTGTGTCTCAGTGATTATTGATCGGTGATGAGGTGCATCAACCTAATTGATCAACCTAACTTGATGTGACTCTATTGCAAGGTTCTAATAGTTTTGGATTTTTCATTATACTTTAGTTTTATTTAGTTTTGCCTTTTTTTCTCTGATTCAGTTAGTTTTAATTAGTTTTTAGAGCAGGTTTGCTAGTTTTTATTAGTTTTCGTAATTTTCTAAATGCTTAGTTTTAGTTTAGCTTTAGTTTCTTTCTATCTTTTCTCTTCTTCACCATCGAATTCAGATAAATCCCAGACAGGACTCTGCTGCTTTCTCCCAACTTTAATCTCCATGTTTCCAGGTAGAGTGGAGACGAGAAGACGACTAAACAACAAGTGACAAGAAGTGACGGACTGTTAAATATCATATGGTGCCACCAGCTAAAATTGCTTGAGGGAAATAAATTGATTTTATGTCAATCCGACATTGACAAAGACGAAAACGAAGGGAGTTTTATCCAGAATTTTTATACATTTTAGTTAGTTTTGTAAACACACAATACAGTTTCAGTTAGTTATTGTTTTTTTCTTTTAATTATAGTTTTTATTTATTTCAGTTAACAACAATGTTTTTACAATTCGAGTTTTTGTCATTTCGTTAGTTTTCGTTAACGATAATAACCTTGCTCTTGTGTGATTCGTTCGATGCGGCGCTGCTTAATTATGATTGGCTGTTCTTATGTCTCTCAAAACATGGATGAATGATTTCTATTGAAATTGTATCGAGCATGTGTCATATTTCTATTGAGAAAAAGTTATATTGCGGTATATATCCTTATCATTTTATCTACCAGCACTAGGCCTTTACATTTCCATCTACTTTGTGCATTTGGTGCAAATTTATCCAATGATAAACTGAACGTCTCTAAAAGCTGCTGCTGTTTTTTTTTGTTTTTTTTTTTAGTTAAAAATCACCCAGAGTGTGTAAATGTGTTTGTGCAGTAAAGTAGCTCTTCCATAGTGGGCTGGTTTCACTTAGCAGTCCTGGAAGCTGTCCTAACTGACGGTTCAGTTTTATGGTCTGTCCTACAAGCATGTGGGTTTCAGTCTGGTCTTAGTTATATTTTAACATCATCTTACAAATAACAACATAAACCTACCACCTGTCAATGAAATGTTATCAGTGTTATTAGTGCGTGTCAGAGCGAAGCATTTAACCCATACAGACCCAGGGCTACGTTTGTGTCAGTTCCCAAATTAATTATTCTCTCTATTTAACGGTATTTAACAGTTTCTTAAGTGATTTGCCACCATTTATTATAATATTATCCTTTGTATTTATAATTCTTCACTGTAAATCCTGTGTTTTCCTATATTTAATTTCCTATATTCAATTAAGATGTTCTTGAAAACTCAGAGTTAATTCATAGGTTATTATATCAAAAACAGAGAAAACTGAATAAACAGTGTCTTTTTCAGTCCAATCTGTCATTAACTGAACATAAACCCAGTTTGTCCATCCACTGTCATTGATCCAACTAACTGGGGAATCCATGTTGTAGAAGATGACGGTGTTTCCACGGTAACTACGGAGCCTCTGAACGTCCAAATGGGTCATATCTGATGATCATGAAAAGATGAAGAACTGTATTTTACACCAATTATTGACATGGATTGATAGGATTAGTGGATCAACAGGAATTAAACAGTTTAGATCAGTAGATGGTTTTGGTCGCCAGTGGAGGTTTGGGTCTTTAAGGGTTAAGATCAAAGATGAAGCATATGTTGAGAATGACTCCATGACCGTCTTTTAAGTCATATTCCCTTCTGTTAAAGTTCATTGAGCTGAATCTTCTTACTTGTTTTGCCACATAAATGTTTAATTACATGTTGCAGAAACAACAGACCTGTTTAAATAAACTAGAGAAATCAAGTAAATCAGGGCTGTCAGACTCATTTTAGTTCAGGTTCCACATTCAGCCCAATATGATCTGAAGTGGACTGGACCAGTACAATAATAATAATACAATCATATATAGGCAAAATAATGTCAACCTCCAAACTTATCTCTAATTTTAGAGTGAAAAAAGTAAAATTACATTATTTATGAAAATGTTAACATGTATAAAGCATCCTTTAAAAAATGTGAGTAACATGAACAATCATGAACAAACTGAAATTTATTCAGATAAATGTGCAATTTTAACAATGGTAATTGATGCCTCAGTTTGTCATTTGTACATGTTCATTAACACTTACAGGTCACAGTGGATCTACAAATACAGAAAACATTTAATAACAGACAGAATATTAGAAAAATGGGAGTTACTTAAGACATTTCGGGTTCTTTATATTTGTTCAGGTTATTCACATTTTTTGTGAAAAGATGGTTTGTAAATGTGAACACTTTCATGTTGCCTAATTTTACTTTTTTACATTAAAACAAAGAGGAAAAAATTGGAGTTTTTCATTATTTCTAGGTTATTATGATAGTATTTTACTGGACTGATCAACTTTAGATCATATTGGTCTTAATGTGGAACCTGAACTAAAATAATTGTTAACATCTTCAGTGCAATTCTGGATTGGACCCTTTGGTGGGCTGCTTTTGGCCCACAGGCCGTATGTTTGACACCCATGAACTAGATCATCTGCAGTTTTTGAAGAGATTGTGTGTGATTGCTGATTTCATGGAGATATTTTTGTTAAAATCTGAAGGTTACAGTGGCCATGATGTCAGTCCCATAGACTCCCATTATCAGCTCAGGCAAAGACAGGAAAAGTACAAACCTTATACCCGGATAGTTTAAAAAGTATAAAAGGTATCAAAACATTGGACAGAAGTTTAATAGTTGAAAGTCTTGTGACTCGTTTAAAGTTGAAATTTGTTGAAGTTTGAAGTAGATTTATGCTGCCTTTCCACTACGTGGTACTGGCTCGACTTGGCCTTTTTGCATTTCCATACATAAAAGAACCTGGAATCTGGTACCTGGTACTAGTTGTTAGTACTTGTTCAGCCGAGGTTCCAAAATGGGTGAAGAGATACTAAAATGTGACATATAAACACTGCAGACCACTGATTGGTCAGAGAGTTGTATTTGCGTCAATGCATCATCATTGTGTGACCCACCACTAAGAAAACAAAACAAAACACAGATTCTGAAGTTTACAGTAAATCTATCGGTAAATTAATCCATGATGACAGCCCATAAAACAACACTATGGTCGGTCCAGGAGGTTCAGACATTTCTGTCCTTGGTGGCTGAAAAGATTCAGTGTGAGCTTGACAGGACAACACGCAACAAATGAGTTTAGCAGCAACTCTCTGAGCAGACGACATGAAAGTTATGCACAGCATCTCTATGATGACCAGGTGCTCTAAAGTCGGTTGTCCTGTAATGGAAACGGTCTCCAGGAATAGGACCTGGTACCTGAGTTGAGTTGAGCCGGTTCCACGTAGTGGAAACATGGCATTAGGTTGAAGGACTGTCCCATTCATTTCAACGGGGGAAAAAGTTGAATATTTTAAAAAGTATGAAACTTTACTTGTGATAGTTTAAAAAAGTATTAAAGGCATCAAAAAGTTGAATAGAAGTTTCATAGTTTAAAGTCCTGTGACTTGTATGAAGTTGAAAAGTGGAGTGGACAAAAAGTCATTCCATAAACATGACCATAAATCTGTGTTGTTTTGAATCTAGAATGCTCGTTCCCCCTGTATCTCCTACTAAATTCTAAAATGATGTGGTTTCCTGGTGTGTCCACACATACACACATGTTTGGGTTCAACTCTTCTTCTTCTCTTGTTCTAACATCCATCACCATGTGTTTTTTTTTTTTTGTTCATGTGACTTTAGTTGCGCTAAAAGGTCTTTCCATTACAGTTTTGCGCGATATACCAATTTTGCTACACCCTAAAAACCACCTCTTGCAAGAACAAAAACTTTTTATCCAAGAAACAAGAGTTTTGGCAAAATTGTCATTTTTCCATTAGGCAAATTTTTATGCGCAAGTTACATTCACGCAGTTTGAGGCTCAATGATGGAAAAGTGCCTAGTGAGTCCACAGTAGATCTAACAGTAGATTAGAAGGCGCTGACTTGACTCTTTTACAGTATAGAAGTGTTTCCAAAAGGCTTCTTCTGTCATTTTCTCACATGCAGTGGAATAATCTGTGGAAAATGTGACAGTGGCATCAGTGGTGGATTATGTTGTGAGCTTCTTTGTGCTGAAGCTGAAAAGGTTGTGCAACAGGCAGATGGAGAGCATGAAACCACTTTTCTCAAGTTCTGTGTATTTAATTCAGTGAGACTTTTCTCAGCAAGAACAGAGTGGCCTTTTTATTGAGGAATCTAGAGTAACAATCTCAACTCCACAAGTGACTATAAACCTGATCAGGAATTAAAGAAAGTCATTTGATGGCACAATATTTTTGAGAAACTTTCATAGGCTGTAGAATAAAGATCTTTTGTCTGATGTCTTAACAAAGTAAAGACAATGAAAATGAAAACTAAATCAGAAAATTAGGCTACACGTGTATTTAAATCATTACATATTTTGCCTCATTTTCATCTTGTTACATCACTAGTTGCTTTTCCATTGAACATATTCGTAAAACTTTACTGATGTTTACTAAATGTTGAAAAAATAGAAGTGTGTAATGACGGTTTTCCATTAAATCACAAAAGTGGTGATTTATTTATTATAGTGAGCTGTCAGGAGAAGTCATTTCATAAACATGGTGTCGAACACAAATATCACGTTGATTTACAGATATATTCATATTTGTCTCATAGCGCCATCTAGGTCCTGGAAAATGCTCTCATTTCTTTGTTGTTTTGAAACTAGAATTCTCTAGTTAGGCAAAAAGGTCTTTCAATTGTAGTTTTGTGCGATATGCCAATTTCACTACGTTCGAAAAACCACCTCTCGCAAACGCAAAAACTCTTCATTGAAAAATGAGAGTTTTGGCGAAATTGGTCGTTAAAGTTTTATGCGCAAGTTATATTTGCACAATTTGAGTGTCAATGGAAATGCAACTAGTCTAGTGTCATTAGTTTCCTCAGTGTGTGTTATTTTTGTCTTGATACATCTTTTATATTGTTTTTGTGGATTTTGTGACATAGGATTTTCTTCTTTTCATATAGTGTTTTGCAAGGCAAAGTTGAAATTAAAATAATCAAATGACGATGTTTACGGTCTTTCCATGTATTTTTTTCCTTCTCTCATCTTTTCAGTCGTTTCAGACAAAAACACACTCGTCATCTTGTTTTGTAATTTCACGATTTAGCATTAATTTGAATGAAAGCGATCAAAATGGGCACCAAAGTTTATGATGAAGAGCACCTTTGATCGTACATTTCCATCCTGGTTTTATTTCCAAACCGTTGAGCGTCGTTGGCAGGTGTCTGTCAGACCAGAGTCGTGACTCAACCGCCTCATTCACGGTTTATTTCTGAACTGAAACTGTCTTTTCTGGTAACAGTCAAATCCTGAATTCACACACACATGCCTAGGTGACGAATTAGTTGCTTTCTTTGTGTCAGGTTCACTTTTTCCTTTTTTCTTTGTCATTCTGTGGCTTTTTCCCTCTCGCTCTTGTTCTTTATCTCTAAATCGGTCTTTCTTGCGTTTTGACTGTAATGCAAGACATGAAAGACTGTCAGTGTGGTGCTTTTTCAT
Source organism: Sphaeramia orbicularis (assembly GCF_902148855.1). NCBI lineage: Eukaryota > Metazoa > Chordata > Actinopteri > Kurtiformes > Apogonidae > Sphaeramia > Sphaeramia orbicularis. The sequence goes on from NC_043967.1 coordinate 4,522,728, forward strand.
GCTATAACCACTGTCAAAATGCTTAATTTGCCTCTCAGGGACTGTAATCACCTTTCTTTTCAAGTGTAAATATGCACTGACATGTGTTTGTTATTGTGATGTTTCCCAGTCATAATATTCCATCTCCTCTGTTTACTGTATGTACTGGCACTCCTATAGCATTAGCATTAGCATTAGCTGCCATACTCAGACTTCTATCAAGGATGCATATGTGCATTTGATCAGTTCTATAAGTAAGTATTTATGTGCAGATATATTAACTCTTTCAGCTGTGTTTTGGACTTTAAATGTCTTGTCTGTGTCTTTGAGGCTCATATACAACACATCTAGATCTCCCTCCCTAAAGAAATCCAATCTCAAGGCACTTCCTGGAAAAAATAAAGGTTAAATAAATAAACATTGCATTTAAAACTGCAGGGTTTGATGGTTTTTTTATTGTCACTGGGCAAAACCATCCATAATTACCTTTCAGGATCTAGTAATTTAAGTGAGAGGACGTTCGACATCTGCTGTTTGATGTGTGTTTTCAAGCTGCACACGTGCCATCCTGCAGATCCTTACATTTTCAGACAGGTAGCAGGTTAAGTGTGTGATTGACAGCTCTAATTACTAGGGATGCACAGTAACTATCGGCACTGATAATTATTGGTCCAATATTGAAAAAAAAATCCACATTAAATTAAATCATCAAAAAAAAAGGTGCACAATCCAACAAGATGAAAATGATGTAAAATTTGATTATTTGTGGGATTTAAACTCTTCCCAGTGGTCTGAATACTCTGCATTTTAGACCAACATCACTACAATATTAACAGTGTCAACGTTAAGCACACAAGCTTCACATTTTCATGTACATGTAGGCTGAGCTGCCATGTTTCCGTTAATGAGCACATTTCTACACAGAAATGCAAAAGATGTTGAAAATGTAGATGAAAGGAAAAAAGATTTAAAAGACACAACAAGATGTGGGCTACATGTTGTAAAAGGCACAACCAGTCAAAAATGATGTAAAATGATAAAAGAAGTTAGAGGAACATAAGACGGAAAATGATGGAAAGACAAACACCACCTTTGTGTTTATTTGAAAGAAAATTAACAAACCACTAAATCAGGGACTACAGGTATGTTTTCATTTTGACAAATCTTTTTTTTTTTTTTTTTTTTTTTTTTTTTTATAGATTGGTTTTGTCCTGTTGGTCTTTAAAAAAAATTATAACTGTCCAACTTCTGGAACTTCTAATCAGCTGAGATGGAAGTGCTCATTGCAGATACATGTCCATCCTTCTTGTATAGCTCTGGGCCTTTGTGTTAGAAGTGCATACTTACTGACACACAGACCCACAGACACACAGACACACAGACACACAGACACACACACACACACACACACACACACACACACACACACACACCTACTGGCCCATTAGTATTGTAGTCTGGCTAAAACATCTGGTGGCTGAGGAGCTTTTCAAAGTACTCTTTGTTTTCAGTGTGTGTTCATGTGTTGGTGTGAGCGTGCGCCGTCCTGTGCATGTGTGCGTTTGTAATAAGGGGCCATTTATAGTGTCCCATAAAAGAAAAGTATGATTTAAACAACCAGCCGCTCCAGCCACTGTGATTTTGCGCATGCTTTCCAACACTGAAAAACTAATAATAGAGTAAGTATAGGATAAGCATGGAGCTAATGAGTTAAATTCATAGCTGAGTAGTCTCATTCATTGGATTATTTAAGTCATGTGACCCAGGTTGTGTGGACAACAGGAGAAAGTAGTGGAAGACATGATGTTTGAGCTGCAGCTATTGATTAATTTTGAAATCCATTAATTTATTTCAATTTATTTTTTAATTTACTTTGATTTGATTAAACGATTTTTTGAATAGGCGATAAAAATAGTAAAATATGAAAAAGACATGTCTGAAAATAGTAAACAACTTGTCATTTATTCCAGAACCAGCTGAAACAACCACAAAAAATATAAAAGTAAAAAGACTTAGAAAAATATCTATAATTATTATATAGATTTTCACTAAGGCTACGTTCGCACAGCAGGTCTTAATGCACAATATGGATTTTTTGGTGAAATCCGAATTTTTATTTTTATTTTTTTGTATATTACATATTCCACATTAAATACGACTTCTATCAGTTTTGAGTCTGAACTGAATGTGACCCTGAAGTGACCCACATGCACAAAAGAGGTCCTGATGGAATACGTTATCACGCAGACACACACTGTGTTCATGGAGGAAACGCTCCTGGGACGCAGAATTGTGACATATGTCGCGTTTCAATGATGTAAAGGTCAGATAAATGCGACTTGGCTGTTCAGACTGAAGTCGCATAGTAAAATATTAGATACGTATCAGATTTAGGACCACATATGAAAGTGGTCTGGGTCAGATTTAGGACCACATATGAAAGTGGTCTGGGTCAGATTTAGGACCACATATGAAAGTGGTCCAGGTCAGATTTAGGACCACATATGAAAGTGGTCTAGGTCAGATTTAGGACCACTATGAAAGTGGTCTGGGTCAAGTTTAGGACCACATATGGAAGTTGGTCTAGGTCAGATTTAGGACCACATATGAAAGTGGTCGGGGTCCAGATTAGTGCTGTTCAAACTGTCTTTAACAGATCAGATACAAGGTCACATATGGACACAAAAATCAGATTTGGGACACATTTACCTGCAGTCTAAACACAGCCTTGGTCACATTAGTACAGTTCTATGTAGCGATGTTAAAGTGGCAAAGGTTTGTTGTTGACGTTGGTGCTGTGGTGTCGTTTTGGTTGGTTCACAGAGTAGAAAATCCTATTGAATTCATATAAAAACTTGGAAAAATAGATATTTCCACAGTTGAAACATTTTTTGTGTCGGTTCACAGAGAGCTGTTTGTATGTCACCACCATTCACAGGGTTGTGTTTGTAGGATCTGAATCTGCTGAGGCTCAACAGAACTTTTAAATGCCGCATATTTGAATGTTAGACTAGGTGTGATGTCCACTGTAGTATCCTCCGGTTCCTTGTCCAGGGTTCGTACAGGGGCTTGAAATCCTTGAAAATGCTTGAATTTCAATGCTGTGTTTTCAAGGTCTGCAATTATAATCAAATCTACTTACACAGAGGTGATGTAGATGTAGAAAAATAAACTTTATGCCATAAAGAACATTCCAGTGTTCTCAGGTCGGACTCCAGGTACATTTGTATCTTAATCTTTGTCTCTTGGTGGGATTGAGTCTGAAAAACACCAAGTGACTTCCCTTTTTTTGGGTAAAACTTTGTGTTCCTCCTTTAGTTTATAAACTTTTTGCAGTTATGAAACATAATTTTAGATGTTTATAGCATAATACAATGTACACCATTGTGATTAAAAAGTGACAAAAATAATCCTGAGTATTAGGGGTGGGAATCTTTTACTATCTCAGGATTCGATTCGATTCCGATTTTTGGGGCTATGATTCGATTCAAAACGATTTTCGTTTCAAAATGAATTGATTCCTACTGATTTGTGCTTCAGTCTATAGGTGTGTAAAGGATCCTCATGATCTACTCTAGTCTGGTTTGCCAGACAGAATGACAAATGCACACATTCAAATGTCTTTTTCACATTTATTCAGTTTTAAACATTTATCCATGCTTGGTGAGGTTCATCTGTGTGTGTTGGTTTTCCTCTGGTATCTGACTGTGTCCCCGTGTCCTTAAACTCTGGGTGATGCAGTCTCAAACTGAGCTCAGCAAATACTGTTGGATGTGACGACAGTTTATTACATTTGGCATGCTATACATACACATTTTCATCCTTTCGTGTGTTATTTAACACCATTTGATGGCGTGTCAATGCACTAGCCACTAATCAGTGCTAACTGCTAACCCTAATCGCTAATCGTGCTAGTCGCTAACTGCTAACTTAAGCCTAACCGCTAATGTTGTTGATGTGAGACTGCGCATTTGGTGGTGCTCCCGAAGTGCTTCATCTGCAGTTTCCAAACCTTCCACACTGTGAAGCTCAGGTCAGCCTCGGCCCTTCCCGGACGATCGGTAAAAATAGGACCAATGGCCCTGTAGCTTACCGGCACTTCCAATCTCTTATAATGGGGAAATTTTTCAAAGTCGCACCAAATCCAGAATCAGAGCCGGATCCAAATAATTTCCTGACTTTTGTTGACATCATCATAAAGAATAGCTGTATACCAAGTTTGAAGTCAATTGGAATTGTTAGTTTCGGAGAAGAAGACTATTGAAATTTTTGTAACGGACGACAGACGACAACAGACGATGACGCCGGAGGCCGCATGACGACAATGGCGTACAGCCTATCGGCCGGTAAGATAATACCCAAAATGAGTCCAAAACTTTGCCTTCAACGAGGAAGGGGCCGGTTGGAATTTCTCTTTCCTCCTTCATTAGTTTCCTCTTTCTTTTGGTGTCTTCCTGCACATGCGTATGTTCCAGAACTGACTGCGTGATGACGTCAGAATGTCCCACGTACAAAACGAGGCAGACTACCAGTGGATTTGTTTTATTTTTAAAATCGATTTTGGGACATTTTAAATTAATTCTGAATTGTAGTAAAGGAGAATTGTGATTTTTATATGAATCACACCCTAATCCTGAGTCTATGTATTCCCATAGATATGGATTTGACCCCAGTGACAAGGGCTGTTCTAGAAACATCTGAAAATGACACTTAAAAGTGCTTGAAAGTACTGACTCTTTCTCATACAGGAAGTCATTTTGTCTTACAACTGCAATTAAAGACTTCAAATGTGAATTTTGCAAGATATTGTGGGAGGTAATATGTGTAAATACCACCAAGTTTTCCCACTATCCCAGTAGCCTGCAGCGATCCACCACCAGGACTCACCTTTGGGTCCTGAACCAGCACACCAAAACCACAGAGATCATGAAATCTGTCACCAATCAGCATGTTTCTTTTTGAGGATAAATAATATTTTGGATGGTCAGCATGTTTTCGTCGAATGTGTGTAAAAGGGGAAGTCTGGTAGCGTTGATAATAGACGGAGTTAAAGACGGCGGCGCTCTCCTTTTAAGGAGCATGTAAGTGATATTTGTCATGATCAGCATGTTTTTTTTTTGCGTCATAAAAAAGATGAACGTCGACTTAGTGATACGTTGTATGCGTGTGTGGCAGTGTGTGTTTTTTGTCTGAGTGTGAAGAAGTGGATGTATGGATAGATGGACCACGGAGGGAGGTGGGTGTGTTTTTGAAATGGAAATGAAGGGGGCACACATCTGGGGGTCTTTGAGACTTTTGTTGGGGGGGTGGGGGGGGGTCAGAGGCACACGGTTAGAGGAGTGTGAGTGTGTGTGTGTGAGTGGATAGTGGGGGGTGGGAGTCAGTTGGGAAAGAACGGATGCAGACGAGGTGAAAAAGAAAGGCCAGTTTGGACGGAGACACGTTGTAATGTTGAGACAGACATTTAACGGACATCAGAAACAGAAGGACGGTCTGTCTCCTCTGGTCTTCCTCACAGTACTTGGCATTTTCTTCCTCTGCTGTTGAAAATAAATAGAATAACAAAATTGAATAAGAGTGAACAGTGAACAGATCTTTAAATGATGGTGTTCTCCACCTTAGATGAAAATGCACAACAGAAGCCCTGCAAAAGTTTGATGAGCAAAATAATCCACATGAACAAAATAGTCACTAAACTGAACAAGAAATGTAACAAAAACAACTGAAAGTATCAATCTAAGGAAGAAAATAAACAGGAACAACTGATGCTTCTGTGTAAATTCATATTTTTGAATATCTAAAAGTATAAAAAGAGTCAAACTTCTATGTTGACGTTAGTGTTTAGCTTGTGTTTGTAGAACTGTAAACCTGTTTTAAATCTGCTTGAACTCATAAATTCCCTTTAAAGTCAAAATGTGAGAAGGCTGTGATGAAAGAGGGCTCATGAAGCCAGTCCGAAGAAGAAGGCTAAAATGGGAAGGGTGTTTGGACAATGAAGGGAAGAGGAATGGAGGGAAGATGAAAGGATGAATAAGGATGAATGGACGAATCAGGATCTACTTTGCATAGACACGAGAATGGGAGGAGGAGGAAAAGAGAGGAGGGAAAAGGGGCAAAAGATCACTGGCTATAGTCAGAAACTTTACGGCTGACACTTAAATTTACTTGGTCCCTGTGTGTGTGTGTGTGTGTGTGTGTGTGTGTTGGGGGGGTGCAATAGCACAGTGGGGGGGCACGGCGTTTGTTCTCCAACATGGCTTTTGGGCTTTTTAGTGCTTCACACACACACACACACATACTGTCCTGTCCCCTTGGAGGCACATTTCACCTCTGACGACGCTTCTGTCTTCTTGCTCTTTTTCATTCTTTTTCACTCTTTTTCATTCTTTTTCTCTCTTTTTCACTCTTGACGAGTCACTTTAATTACCTGATTACATTCCCACCTCCAGTGAACTAAAGTGTGGATCACCAAAACACAGATCCAGTGGGTTCATCAGCTCCACTAGAACAGTTACACCACGTACATACCACAGCGACATTATGTCAAACCGCTAAAGTTTAATATGGTTTGGTCCTTTGGTCACATGACACCGACATTGTCAGTGTCTGAAACAGACTGATCTCATAAAATCGTGTTGTATGTGACTCCACTTTATTGCATTGGGCATGCTATAACCTATGCATTTTCATCCTTTCGCGTGTTATATAATGCCATTTGATGGCGTGTCAGTGCGCTAGCTGCTAATCGCTAACCTAACTGTTAATCGCGCTAGCTGCTAATCGTGCTATTCCCTTACTGGTTTACTGGCACTGATACTGGTTTACTGGTGCTGATACTGGTGTACTCATACTCCATCACCTTGAATCAGCGTTGTTTCATCACTTACAGCCAATGGCTGCTCCCATAGGTTCTGCCCCTGCCGGTAAATTCATGTAATAAAAAGGTCCAGTGTGGTGCATTTGAGGATTTTTTTATTTTTTAAACTGGATTTGTGCCTCTCTTGCTTTTAAGTGAGGCAAAAATCACAATCAGTGCTGTAAGCCTGACCAGTACAGGTTCACTTTAAGGTGGAATAACTGCAGAAATGTGAAAATATACCTTGACATTTTGAAATGAGTAATCTTTGCTTAAATGGCAATCATAATCACAATTGCTAAACATAACCCTTAAAGACCCAGTGTGACTTTTGCAGCAGTTCCCAAATTAATGTTTCTCTCTATTTAACCTTTCTTAAGTGATTTATCACCATTAAAAAAAAAAAATGTTATCCTATTTTCCTATTTTGAGGTTTTTTTTGTGTGAAAATCAGGTATTTTCCCATAATTAATTCACTGATCGTGTAAATGTTCATTAAAACTCATAGTAAAGTTGATGGTTATTATATCAGAAACAGAAAAAACTGAAGAGAAAGTGACTTTTTCAGCAAAGATTTCATTAATTAAACATAAACCCAGTGTGTCCATCCACTGTCATTGATCCAACTCCATGGGTTTTACTGGTGAATCAATGTTTAGCATTTCCGCTTGTACAGTTTATTAAATGGTTTATAAGACGTATTATACATATATATAATATATAATAGGTCAGATAAACGTCCTGTCCCCTCAAACGAAAGTTTGTGAAGATTCAGAAGGTAGGGAACAGATAAATGAGCCTTAAGTTTCACTTTCACTTGCTCGGTCTTTGGTGGCACAGACCACACTGCTCCGTACCCCCCCCTTATAATAAGTATTATTAGTAGGATGGAAATCTTTTGTTCCAGTTGTTTGCTTTTGTTTAACTCTACCTGTTTCCTCTGGCTGTGGTGTGGCTGGTCTTCTAATTCCGTTCAGTTTTCATACTGTTTGGGATGTCGTCTCTTCAGCTGATTGAACAGGTTCAGAGTGTTGCCATCTGACATGCGACTGTGTCTGTGCAAATTTTGCAAGTTACTGTTGTTTGCGCTTTGTCATTTGGGGAAATCCAAACCAATTCCATATGATGGAAGTGCAGTTCTTTATAGGAAGTAACTAGTCTGTTTCACTGTCAGCCATGATTCCACTACTCAACGTGAAATCCACGTGACGTGGATGTGAACCAACATGATGTGTCTGTGCAGAGGTGTCAGGTAACAAAGTATTTGTACTTCGTTACCTTACTTAAGTAGAAATTTGCGTTCTGTATACTAAACTGGAGTAATTATTTTTCAGCTGACTTTTTCCTTCTACTCCTTACATTTTGAAAATAGCCTCATTACTCCTGTTTCATTCTGGCTTTTTATTGTTCAAATTAAAAAAAAAAAACAAAAAACTTTCCTGCAGTTCAGACTGTCAGACAGACTTCAGGAGGTGAACCTGTGAGCTGATGCAGTAAACACACTCTGTTTGATCACAAGGTAAACTGCATTAAATAGTCTGATGCACCTGTAGAACAGGCCTGGTTCTAGGGAGGTCAAGAGGGGACAGTGCCCCTTAAACAAACATATTGCCTCCTTAAATGACAGTTTGTGAAGTTTCAGGAGGTAGGGAGAAGGTAAATGAGCTTCACAACAGCAGGAGACTCAGAGGAATTAGTAACGCCTGTTAAGTTTCACTTTCACTTTGCAAAAGGACGTACGGTGGTATGGTCTGTATGTACGCATTGTAAGGTATGTGTGGCACAGACCACACCCCCATGTATAAACCCCCTGCAAAAATAATTGTAGTAATTTTGAAACTGCAATTATTCTCTGACAATAATTGTAGCACCAATATCTGTAATCCTTACATCTGTAATTTGGTGTTAGGTCGGTGTTAATTTTGGCCCCTGGTCCCGGGTCATTGTCTTATTTATTTATTTATTTTTTTGAGACAATGAAGTAGTAAAGGATGTTTTCATTGCTGTAAAACTTCTGTACTGGAGTAGTGACTCACATTGACAGAATGATACTTGGCTTTGTTCAGCGCTGAATGGAGCCCAGCCCCACATTGACATCACTGAGGCCTTGAAAACCTCTGAGTCCAGAGCTTCCCGACAGTGTTGAACAGGGAAATGCTGCTTCACTTGGCCGCCGTGCAGATAGAAGGGCTCTGGAAACCAATATAAAGTCAACATTGTGGCTTAAAAATGTTCCGTTGTGTGTCTGTGTGTGTGTCTTAAGTTTGTCCAGACATTTTTTCCCGTCGGGCCAGCCGCTCGCAGGAAACGTCCGATTCTCCAGGAATGGAAAGTGTGTGTGTGTTTGTGTGTGTGTGTGTATATGAGAAAGACTTGTGTTGAATTAGTGTAGCTGTGTGTGTACAGCGTTGTGTATTAGTGTTAATGTGTGTGCTTGTATGTGTAACTGACATAATGTTTGAGCTTACCCAGACAGAGACAAACCAAACTATGACACACATATGTATGTATAGGGGTGTGTGTGTGTGTGTGTGTGTGTGTGTGTTTGTGTGTGTGTGTGCATATACATCAGCTTTGCCTGGCAGACTGGGTGCGCCAGTGGGGTGTGTGTATAAAGTGTGTGTGTGTTTCTGGCAGAGCTGTAGTTTGCTTTCCGTATTTTGGGGGAAAAGACAGCTCGGCAAGAGTCAACAATAAACATGTTGATTTATGCAGCTACTAGTTCCTTCCATTACGCCTACAACCAGCACTGAAGCAGAGATTGTTCTCCATTATTTTTGATGCATGAGAGTCTTAGCTGTGGAGAGCAGGGTCAGAATCAACAGGCCCACGTTGATTTATGCAGCTGCCGCCTTTCTGCTACTATTGTACACTGACGGGGGACGGTAATATCATCCACATACAGGGAGGGTCTTTCCTGTGGTTGGGGAGTTTGTCTGGTCTACTGACCACAGTGGCTCTAATCCACCTTTACTGATTAAAAAGACACGTCTGACATTCTACTAGAGCTGAGACATTTGACAGCACTTACTCTTAAACTTTATGTTTTTGATAAATCCTTTCAAACAGCTGGATAATAAACAACCAGTGTTGATATCCTGATATATTCACACATTAGGGCTGTAACTAATGATTATTATAGTCGACTAGTCCTCCACTACTGTAAGCACTAGTCGAATATTCAGATTATGAACTGAAAAAAAAAAAGGCTCTTATTTATATTTATTACAGCAATAAAACACATATTCTTTCCTTTAGAAAGAACATTTGCTGCGCAATTAGAATACATAAGAAAATTTGTTAAGGAAATTTTCAATTCAATATCCAACCCGTATGCCTTTTTTCCTCAGAAACAAAAGTGCATTTTGTGCAGAACAATTCCAGTGCCTAACAGTTTGTTAAAAACAAAGTTACAACCACAAATATTAGTCTTTACATAGTTTTCAGTTTTGAATATCAGAGACCAGAGATGGGTTTTCATCTGAGTACATCTTTAATAAATAACTGTGTGGTTTCTTCATCTTTCAATCGGGACTTAAATTCACTTTAAATTGGAAGAAATAATGATTTTATATCTGTTTATCTTTTTTTTGTACTGTGGTATATTCCATTTGACCTTTGACCTTTTTAACCAAGGCTACGTCCACACCATAATGCTCCTAGTGTTTTTCTTTCGCAGATTCTAAAAGTTTTGCGTCTGTACACGTATCATTTCAATAAATATCTGCATCCAGGTGGAAACCGTCAAACTGGGTTAAACGGCAGGATACACTCAAACCACAGAAGAATGCATGGTCCGGGTCGTCCTTCTACCAGGACACTGTGGTGGATTTAAAAGTATCTGAGGTGTGGATCTGTTTCTGCGTCTCTTCTGATTGTCCAGTTGGTACAGCAGTACCAGGTTTAGTTGGACTAGTGCTAATAAACTGAGCAGCACAAACACAACTCTGGAATCTGCCGTTGTTGTTGTTGTTACCAGATGTTACATCCAGGATTTTCTTCTTCTGGTCACATGGTACTGTGGCATCATGGTTTCCATACAGTGGTGTTGTACCTATCCATACACCAACGCCAGGGCGGAGCTGGGAGATTTTTCCGCTCTGGGACCCGTTCTCCAAAAATTCCATTTCAGGACCACGACAAACACCGGTGTCATGTGGATGAAAGGCCCAGATGATATTAAACTTTAGTGAATTGACGTAATTTGGTTGTGGCATGTATGGGCTCTGAGCCATGTATTCCATGAAGACAGCAGTGGGTGTGGTCTACAGCGGTGGGTGTGGTCCACAGCTGGAGGCGGCAGTGCCACAGGTCTATGTGTATCAAAGGACAAGTCACCTGTCACCTGGTTTGATCCGTTGCGTTGGACCGTTTCTTTCAGCTCTAATGGAACACGGCGGTGCCCACATGTGGCAGGTGTATGTTTTTCAGTGTGAAACTTGTTTCAGAGTGAACCTTGAAAGCTGTGAGTGTAGTTTACAGTAATGATTGGATAAACCACTCCCTGAGCTTCAGCGCCAGCAGCTCAAAGATCTGGTTGATCAGGGTAATTAACTGGTGTCATTTACAAAGGAGTAATCTAGTCAGGATGATCATGTCAGGACATTGTGTTCTTGTTTCACAGATACACGACTGTAAATATCCAAGCAGAGCTGATGAGGCTGATGACAGACACCAGTAGTCTGAGGATATTTGATACTTGTTTGAAATATGAATTCGGACACTGATTACAGGGTCGGTAGGGGGGCTTGAAATCCTTGAAAATGCTTGAATTTCACTGTTGTGTTTTCAAGGTCTGAAAAGTGCTTGAATTTTAGTGAAAGTGCTTAGATTATAACTCTATGATATGATTTATTAATTTTTACATTAACTCAAACCAAAGTTAATTAGAGAGAGGTGATACAGTTTGAAAAATAGAACTCTCAGGTGTCCTCAGGTCCACTCCTGGTACATTTTTATCTTAATCTTTGGCTCAGTACGAGTGTCCCTTTTTTTGGGATAAAACTTTGTGTTCTTTAATTCCTAAATTTTCTATTATGAAACATATTTTTAGATGTTTATAGCATAATACAATGTACATCATTGTGATAAAAAGTGACAAAATTAATCATGAGTTTTTTATGTATTCCTCTAGATATGTGTTGAACCCCAGTGATAAGGTGCTGTCCCCTTAAAAGTGCTTGAATTTGACCTTGAAAAATGTGTCCAAACCCTGTGATTAAAAATGTTCTTTTTGTGGTCAGCGCTAGACGGTTCTGAGTGGAACGTCAGCGTCAGAGTGGAGCTTGTATCCTGAAACGGCATCCAGTGGGACCTGTCATTTTCGTCCAGTCCAGTCCAGGTGTAAAAGCCTTATTGTTTTTAGTGTTTCCATCCGTCCTGTTAACACAGAGCATTTCTAATGGAGCTGTCAGTCAGTGAGACACAGTCATTATCTACTTTATCCAAGGTCAAAACTGGAATAACTATCATCTCTGATACCGCCCTTACTTTAACAAACTGTACCTTAGCAATTTCTTCAATTTATGATGTCAATTTCAGAGCTTTTGTAGAAAAAAACCTTTCATGGGCTTCTGGTAATTTCATAGTGTGTTTAGAGGAGGAATGAGCAACAGATGCATCTGTCGTGTCGTGTCGGGTTTGCCGGCGTTTTTGTGCGTGTCATTCAGTGTTTGATGTTAACTCTATGTTGCACTGGTGATGAGTCAACACACAAAGAAAAAAACAAGGAGCTCCCTTAGCTTTCCGGTGTGTGAGTGTGTATTTATCTAGGGCAAACATAGTCCTGCTGTTCACCTAAAACCACTCAGTGAGTCCTCAGATCGTGGAACATTATGAAAACCATCAGTGATTTAATGTCGTATATGTAATCAAATGGAAACGTACCTGCATTTGAAGGCCCGATACTCAAAATGAAACAAGTCAAATACTGTAGGAAAAAGTGCATTTATTTGAGCTATAATTAGCAGAACTTAGAACCAAACTTTTAAAACCCAGTTAAAATCTCCTTTGATCAGATTTTTCCTCCTGTCTGCCTGAAATATTTGCTGGAGCTTTTTTGCACATACCGCTTTGTGAATCTGAAATACAAACATTAAAATCAACTGAATAAGCCTGTAATTTTAGAATAAAAAACAATGTGGTTTCCTGTCTGTGCGATGTGTAATTGATGGAATGTGGAACTTAACTGAGTCTACATGACATTTCATAACAAACTGAATGTGTCTCATATCTGTCCGTCCATCTGTCCATTTGGTTTGCACTGATAAACGATAACCTTTAATTGCGAGGATCAGCGTTGTGTGCTGTACTTGAAATCTAAACAATAAATGGGACTAAATAATTCATTTCAGATGGAACAGTGGGGCTGAATGTGAAACAATGTGCCCTCTGTGCTCTAATTGGTGGAACATGGAGCTTAAATCTGTCTACATAGCATCTAAAAACACACGGAGACACATCAAAAAGGCCTTTCAAAGACAATCATTTTCCACAGGGACACGGAGGGGGGGGGTTGCTGAAAGATGGGGAAGAAACATGCGTAATTAGTTTGACCACCATGTCATTTGAAACAGCATAAGCAATAACAAATCACAAAACAATAAAAGATGAGAACAAAGATAAATGAAAGGGCTGGAGTTTCAGGCTGAAAATGATTGAAAATCAATTTGCATGTTTTATAAGTCTGTATGTTCCGCATGCACGTTAAAGTGCTTGATGTGCATGAATACGTGTGCACATGCCTGTGTGTGTGTGTGTGTGTGTGTGTGTGTGTGTGTGTGTGTGTGTGTGTGGGGGGGGGTTGGTGAGTGGGTATTTGTGTGTAATCATGTACGTCAGGCCGTCATGAATGGTGCATTTGAGACAGAGCGGAGTGTGGAGTTCCTCGGGCTGGACCAAATTGGAAACAGAAAAACAAACATTCCCTAGGAACCCCCCCCACACACACACCATCACACCCCCCCCTACACACACACACACACACACACACACCCCTCCCTCCTCCATCGTCTGCTGGCTAGTGGCACAGTCCAACCTGTCTGGGACAATGTAACGGTCTATAGTCGGACCGGACCACACACGTTTGCGGGGGGGGGGGGGGGGGGGGGTGTATCTCAGCCACAATGACACTTGGAAAAACAGACAGAGGACGGGCTCAGTGATAGATTGATGGAAAAGACAGTGATGGAAGCGACAAAAAAGCAAGAGGTTGAAAAAGCGATGAATGTGAAAACGTAGATAAGTCAGAGTGGAGGAGTGAAGGAAAAAAGAGCAGAGGCAAACACCGAGCGAGTAAATGAGTAAGCAGCAGCCCCTCTGAGTCACCGTTCAGCAGGGAAAATATTTACAGTCACACTGTCAAGAGAAAACCCTCCTCCTCCTTCTCTTCTCTTTTCTTTTCCTGTTGTGAATACAACTGATGACACTGGTCTACAAGTCAGACACTTCCAGAATCAAAGCAGTCCACCACATGTGTGTCACTGATCCAGACTAATCCAGTCAAAGTGTTGGGTGGTTGTAGATTCACAGATCCAGTCTGGAGTCAAAATGTGGAATTCTGACAATTTACCAGAGAATGGGTTTAAGTCCAAAGGAATATTAGTGTCAGATCTATCAGTTCTACTTCAAACACTGTCTGCACATGACAATACATGGACTGTACAGGTTCTAACAGTGGAACATTTAGACATCTATTGGATAAATGGACACAAACCAACATATGTGTGGAAGAACACACCATCATATGGATTAAAACATGAGCTAAACAGCACTTTGGTCATTAGTTTATGATTCATCTGATTAAAGTCAGATTTATTACATTTAATGTCTGAGGCAGATATTTACTTAGAAATAGTAGAACAGTGTGACCAAATCACCTTCTTCATCTTCTGTCTTCTTCTTCTGTTGTCTTCTCCTTCCATCTTCTCCTTCCATCTTCTTCTTCTGTCTTCTTCTGTTGTCTTCTTCCTCTTCTTCTGTCTTCTGTTTCTTCTGTCTTCTGTTGTCTTCTCCTTCTTCCATCTTCTTCTGTTGTCTTCTGTCTTCTGCCTTCTTCTGTTTCTTCTTTCTTCTGATGTCTTCTGTCTTCTTCTTTCATCTTCTTCTTCTGTTGCCTTCTTCTGTCTTCTGTTTCTTCTGTCTTCTTTTGTTGTCTTTTGTTTCTTCTGTCTTCTTCTGTCTTCTGTCTTCCGTCTTCTTCTCCAGCTCTAATAACTGAATACTTGTATGTGTGTATCAGTCTTGTACAAACCTGGAGTCAGTGTGTGTATATGCTCGCTGTCATTTCACCCTTATATTTTTGTTGCCTGGGGGGACATGTGGCATACAGTGTATAGGGATGAACCTTAAATATATGTTTATATATGTAGCGCAGTAAATCTGTAACACTTTACCTGGAGGAAATAGAAACTCATCTTAACAACTGGTTTTGCAAAACATATAGTCTCACAAATGCTGCACGTTTAGCATGGGAGGGTCTTAAAATGAGTCATAATTTCAGTAATGACTCATAATGGTATTTATTTTTCATGCCTGCGTTTTCTTGTCCCATTGCAGATAATGACACAGTAGGTTTGACAAATGGTTCCTCTGTTCATGTCTCTGTGTAGAAGTCAACAGCGTGTTTAAGCAGGTGAACAGCTAAACTGGGATACAACACCTTTTTCATCTGAGGGCTGTAGTACGGTTTAAGGTAGAGGATATTGTAGCAGTCGATTACAAGATAAACGTGAAAGCATTATTTCCTTTCAGTTTTATATTTTATCTTTGAGTAAAAGTTGAAAGTTTTAAATTTCTTATAGAAGGTGATGCAAGAGCAGTGGAAAAAAAAAACTAAACAAAAAGTGGCTTGAAAGACAGAACAAAATGAAAAATTAATATGAAAATAGATGCAATGAGACAAAAATGAACATGAAGAAACTAGAAAAGCACCCAGAGAGTGCAGACCTCCACCAAAGCAGATCAGTGCCCCCCCATCACCACCAAAATGTAATCATTTGTTCCTTGTGCTATCAACATTTCCTGAAAATTCCATCAAAATCCATCCATAACTTTTGAGTTATCTTGCTAAGAGACAAACAGACAAACCCCGATGAAAACATAACCTTTGCTGTTCCTTGGTGGAGGTAATGAGACAAAAATGAACATGAAGAAAAAAACAGAGAGGTGCCAGGCACAACAAACCCCGCCCCTTGCATGTGTTTCACCCATTATAAGTAAATGGGAAGATTAAAAAACAAAAAAACAAAAAAAAAATCATTAAAAAAAAGTAACTTTGACCTACTTTTTCCAAATGTAATCACATCTATTCTGGGTCACTGGTAATCTATAAACCCAATTTGGTATGAAATCAACCAATAGTTTTGCTGCTGAAGTGTAAAGAAACACACAAACAAACCAAGGGGGGGGCATACTGTTGTTGTGGTTTCGTTTTGAGAAAGTGTTGTAGTTTCCTTCCAAATCAGAAGGTGGCAGTAGTGCTGGTATCAGCTGGTTTCATAGATGAAACTCCACTGGGCGGAGTTGTTTCCATGGTTGGGTATGGGTATGTAACAATTACCGGTATAACGATAAACCGCGGTAAAATTGCCAACGGTTAGTATTACCATTTAAATTCTGATTATCATGACAACCGTGTTTGATGACTGCACTTTTCTGGAGAAAACGCCTATGTAAAGATCTGCTTTTATGTCAAATACTTGAGTACAGTTTTAATGTATTACACTTTTAATTGTATTTACCTAATATTTGGAATCAATATTCACTTTTAAAGTCTTTGAAAAGATTCGTGAGGCATCTTTGTGTTATTTATGCAATAAATTATATACATTTTTCAAATTGGATTTTGTATTTTTTTTGTGTTTTTTGTCCTTTTGTGTTGATATAGTAGGTTAAAGTGAAAAAAATAATAGGCAGTTGATATAAATGAAGTTGTGGTGAAAAAAAAGATACCAAACATGATTATAGTAAATATTTCTGTATATAGTATATAAAGGCAAAATCAGAAGGACTGAAAAATATGCTCAGACCCCTAAGGGTTAATACTTGAATGTTTCTGCCAAGAGAAAGTGCATTGTGACAAATATTTTATCTGTTTTTCTTTTTTTTTCCCCCAAAATACAACTTGGTTAAATTATTTCAGTGTGTGTATAAGTACTTTTTGAACATTTTGAGCACAATTTCAACAATACCACATTAATAATGATAATCGTGATAATTTTGGTCACAATAACCATGATATGAAATTTTCATATCGTTACATCCCTGTTTCCATATCTTCCGGCAGGCATGTTCTGTTTTAGAACAACAATATGGAAGGTTAGGGAGCAACATGGAGCAGTGTCTTCATGAGCTCACAGAACTTAACAAAGATGTCATAGTTCTATTAAAAGTATTACAGTGTAGGCAACGAAAGAGATGGAACCGCTGAATGGAACTAGGTTAATGGATGGGGAATACCAACATCTGATAATTACTGATTATACTAATGAAATAAAGAAACAATTTAGTTAAATTATGTGGGTTTATTAATGTTCAAACCACAGGTTTATCAGGAGCAAACAGGAACAGACAAGAATAAAAGTGAAATAAGTCATGAATATAAACTAATGAACTATATTCGGTGGAATCCCACACTTGTTGCTGTACAGTCCTGGTGTCACATGATCATAAATTGGCCAACCAGGAGTGGGTGGAAGAGGTGCAGGTCAAAGCCGCATGGGCCCACATGGGGCTGTACGAAGTTACAGCGTAGGTGGTGATGCATGACGTCTGCGACCATAAGTCCAGCTGAAGAATCCAATAAAAGCCAGCGTTCATACATTAAAGCCCAAAGCAATTTGAATCTGAGTTCTTATACAACAAGATGAAAACATTCAAACAGTATAAATGAATGAACTGATGATGTAAACAGTTTAACCCTAAAGACAGGAGAACTAGAACTAGAAACTGAGAAGGACTGACATCCAAAGACTAGTTCAGGTTCAGACAGGGGCTTGAAATCCTTGAAAATGCTTGAATTTCACTGTTGTGTTTTTAACATCTGAAAAGTGCTTGAATTTTAGTTTTAGTGTTTGAAAATGCTGGCAATTCTAACTCTGTGATGTGATTTATTTGTTTATTTATGTTTAATATTAACTCTGTCAGGTTAGATGTCCAGCCACAGCTCCATACACAGAGGTGACACATTTAGAAAAATAAAAGTTTGTCATAAAAGTAAATTCCTAGGTGTTCTCAGGTCGACTCCAGGTACTTTTGTATCTTAATCTTTGTCTCTTTGGTGTGAGTGTGTCTGAAAAACACCAAGTGGATTCCCTTTTTTTTTTTTTTTTTTGGATAAAACTTTGTGTTCTCCTTTAATTTCTAAACTGTTTGCTTTTATGAAACATAATTTTAGATGTTTATACATAATACAATGTACATCATTGTGATAAAAAGAGAAATAAATAATCCTGGGTAAATGTATTCCTGTAGGTATGTGTTTTACTCCAGTGGTAAGAGGCTGGGCTGGAAAAATTGTAAATGACCCTAAAAAGTGCTTGAAAAGTGCTTGAATTTGACCTTGAAAAATGTGTACAAACCCTGATAGTTTAAAGATTAATATGCATGACTGCACGATAAATGTGTGTGTCTATAAATATAAATAAATAAATAAATAAATAAATACATACATACATATATATATATATATATATATATATATATATATATATATATATATATATATATATATATATATATATATATATATATATATATATTTGCACTCACTGAAGTCTGTCCCAGGGAAAATGGCTTTGTATAAATACAGACTCAGATTTAGATTTGCGGTGAGAGGAAGAGAGAGAAAGGGCAAGATAGATGGAAAGAAGAAGAAGGGGTGGCAGAGAGAGGGAGGGAGGGGGTGGTACAGTACAGACAGAGGGTGGGGTGATTTTGTGGTTGGGGCAACAAAAGGGGGAACTGAGAACTGGTGAGTCTTGACATTTAACACTAGAATTACCAAATAAAGTCAGTGTAACTGTCAGCGGCTGCAGCCACTGGACGACTGATACACACACACACACACACACACACACACACACACACACACTGATGTCTGGAAAATGTTCATCCACGATCGGACAATGATTCATAAAGCAATCAATATTGAAATAAGGGATGTAATAATACTTGGACGCACACACACACACACACACACACACACACACGCACACACACACACACACACAGAGGCAGATGTTGTATGCTCACTGATTGCTTTCACAGGCTGTAATTGTTTTCTAATTGGAATGAATTTCTTGTCCCACAATGAGTGACTTTTTGTCATTAATATTCTGCCTTTAGCCACTATTGTTTCAGCTGATTATGTTATTTCAGAAATAAGTGAGCTCTTATCACAGCACACTAACTGTCTGATAAATCCTCAACACTTTAAAATGTATCAGTGGAGAAAATACAGAAAATATATAGATATTTTGTCTGAGTTTTCCATATTTTCTTTGTTTATTTGAGAAAAGCTGTTTTTATTTAGTCTTGCTCTAACATTACATTATCAGTGCTTGGGTTTCATCAAACGTTCTGGGCATATGGAAGGTGTTGTCTGCTGTCGACTCGACGCTGATAAAACTAAATGGGTCCAATTAGAGACTGGGACCTGCTCCGGTCTCAGCGGGGACACTTCATATTTTTGTGCACCTTTGATCAGCGCAATCAAACAATCAATCTGTATTTTTTTTTGCACCTTGATGCACTTACTTATGTTATTGTACCTATTTATTTGTCCTTGCTTAATGTACAGTTTATTTCCTTTATTGTGTTTTAGTTTAAATTGTTTTAACTGTACAGTTTATTTCCTTTATTGTGTTTTAGTTTAGTTTAACTGTTTACGTTCGTCGTGTGAAGGGAAGTCACAAAGTTAGATTTTCATTGCTCAGTCCTGCTGTGGATACGACAGTAAACTTCTCGAATCTTGAATCAGCTGATCAATTTAGGTGTCTGACATGTGCACAAAAGTGTTTCCCGCAAAAGTCAAATATGAGCAGAATGTGTTCAAACCTGGCTCCAGTAGGTTCTGGTCCATGTTTGGATCTAACGTCATTTACCTTCCTGCCTGTTTCCAGGTGGTTACACTGACGGTGGACTCTGACAGCCGTGACTGAGGACTTAAACAAGAGCTGAAAAAAAAAAAAAAAAGGAAAAAAGAAGAGTGGACAACAAGAACGGCAGTCTGCAAATCCCTCTTCCATGGATTTACAACAGTCCTGATGGGATCCAGCGCCGTGTGGCCCAGCTGTTAACTATAAGTGGAACAGGAGCCGTGGACGCCACACGCACACAGAACCAGGGTGGACGTTCTGTCCTCTGGACTCGTTTACCGACCCGACTGGACGCGGACAAATGGAGGGATTCTAGCGTGGGCCTGACACCTGGTCCGTGTGGAGTACAGAGGCCAGTACCCGGACCGGACCGGACCGCTGCTGGACGGTACTGGGTCCAGTGGAGCTGCTGAAGCAAAGGCCAGGAGTCACCCATGATGTTTTTATAACCTGATGATCAGAAGAGGTAAGGCTCCGTTTGGGTTGTTAGCTTTAGGAGTTTCTGTAGGTTTTACATCTTTAAAAAACTAAAAAAGTGTAGATCGTAACATATTTATATGATGTTTATGCTGCTGGTCAATAATCACACTGCTCTACTATTTTTTTTATAAGTGGTCTGCCTCAGATTAAATGTGTTAAATGTTCCATAATTTAATCAGATTATTAGTTAAACTAATGACCACAGTGCTGGTTTGCTGCTGTTTTCCAGGTGTATGATGGTGTGTTCTTCCACATATATGTTGGTTTGTGTCCATTTATCCAATAGATGTCTAAATGTTCCACTGATAGAACCTGTACAGTCCATGTATTGTCATGTGCAGACAGTGTTTGAGGTAGATCTGGTAGATCTGACACTAATATTCCTTTGGACTTAAACCCATTCTATCATTAATTCACAGAATTTCACATTTTGACCCCAGACCGTATCTGTGAAACTATAACCAACCAGCATTTAGGACTGGATTAGTTTGGATCAGAGACTCATATACCTGGTCAAGTTTAACTACTTTTATTCTGGAAGTTATTGTTCAGTTTTTAATCTAATCCTTTTTATAAAAAATAAAATCAAAAGTAATTAACCTTAATTTTTTACTGTTGTTAGTGCAGTGAACTACAATTAAAACTATGGCTGCAACTAATGCTGAGTATTTTTTTTTATGTCCTTTATAATTTTGAGTTTAGTTTGTAAAATAGTGAAGAAAAAAAAAAGTGTTCCAAAACCCAGGATGACGCCCTCAAATGTCTGTTTACTGTCACAGTA
The DNA here is from genome assembly GCF_902148855.1 of Sphaeramia orbicularis. Classification (NCBI taxonomy): domain Eukaryota; kingdom Metazoa; phylum Chordata; class Actinopteri; order Kurtiformes; family Apogonidae; genus Sphaeramia; species Sphaeramia orbicularis. Next base: position 4,543,921 of record NC_043967.1, read on the forward strand.
GAGACAAGAAACCAGTGAATTATGATGAAAACATTTCATATTTAAGAGGCTGAGTGACTTAAGCATGTTATTGATTAGTGAAATAGTTGATTTTATCGTTGGTGTCTAATTGATTAGTGAATTGTTGTAGCTCTCCTTTGCGCGTGAACTTAGTTTTAATATTATATTTATGATTTTAAAAGTATCATGGAGAATGCAGTGAAGGAGGGATGTCACTGTTTTTCTTGAGTCCATTATGGTTGAATAGTTGTGTTTTATTGTTCATTGTGTATCATGTATGTGTTTTATGTTGTTTGGACTTTGTATGGCTGATACCTCAGACAGGTCTGCCTTATAAAAGAGATTCCTAATCTCAGTGGGACTTCCTGGTTAAGTAAAGGTAAAATAAATGAATAAAATAAATATATTAACACATACATAAACAGTCCTAATGTTATGCATGTATAGTTTTAATTGGTGCTTCTTTCTTCTGTGGGACTATTACATAGGATTATTAGTTTGTGTTTGTTGTTGTAGCACTGGGACCCTGTCCGTCCCAGTGTGTGGCTCTTTTTAGATTCATATTCTAACCTTCAGCTTGTTTGGGTTCAGGGAAAAAGTTGCCGACACGAACTCATTGCTGCTCAAACAGCCATATTCATGACGCTTGCATTAGTTGACAGTGCTGCTTTAAAATGCCACACATATGCTGAGGATCAACGTTTGGGTTTTAGTTGCTCTACTTGTGGGAAAAGAAAAGTTTTTCTTTGAATTGCGACACAGCCGAACACAATGAGTTTGACCTGGCGGACAGCGTAGTCTCTTGATGTCCGATGTTAGCGTTAGTGTGTGCTTTACAGTGTCTCAGTGCAGCTCATTATCTGAGTTCATTAACCCCTTAAGGGCCGCTCACTCAGAGCTGTGATTGAATGAAGCTCCGGTGGAATCTGTAGTAACTAGAACCACATGTGTGGACCTGACGTCACAAACAGGACTTTTCATAGGATCCGTTTCCACACGACGTCATGAAATGTTGTAAAATGAAGGCTGTGTGACACAATCCCAGAGGATACAACCATAAGAATGTTCATAGAATTATTAGAATACGTTTCAAAATATTGTTTGTTTTCTTTTAAAGGCGCATTTATGATCATGAAAGTTGAAAACAGATATTTATGCATTTAAATTACTCTTAAAAGACATGGAAAGACAAAAGGAGCTTGAAGATGAATGGGATACAAACATCAGAAAATTATTTAATATTTATGACATAATCTGAAGTAATCCCACAGTACTCATGTTGTTCTTCACCCAGTCCTGGTATTAAGGAGCTACTGGTGTCAACTCATCATTGGGCTGTTGGTCACATGCACTGCTGTGTTTTAGGGGAGTGTTTAACACTACATCAGAGCTGTCAAACACATTTTAGTTTAGGGGCCACAGTCAGGGTGGGTCAGTAAAATAATAAAATAGATAAGTGGTAAAATAGTAACAATGGAAAAAGTAAAGTTACATTGTGATAGTGTTTACATCTACAAAGTTTCCTTAAAAATCTAAATAACATGAACAACTGGAAATGTCTTAAGAAAAACAAGTGCAGTTTTGACATCATGGATCAGTTTATCATTTATAATGTACATTACAATTATAAATACACAAAACATTTAGTAACAGGCAGAATATTGGGGAAGTCGCATTTACTTCTGTTAAGACATTTTATGTTGTTCATATTTGTTCAGGTTATTCACATTTTTTTTGAAAGTATAGTTTGTTAATGTAAATATTTTCATGTAATTTAACTTTTTTACTCTAAAATAAAGAGAACATTTGTGGTTGTCATTATTTACAGGTTATTATAATAATATTTAACTGGTCTGACCCACTGGAGATCACACTGGTCTGTATGTGGAACCTGAATTAAAATGATTTTGACACCAGTGATTGTTAATATATTCAGTGTAAATTTTGCATTTCATAAATTCATCCCACAGCCCGGATTTGGCCCCTGGGCCACATGTTTGACACCTGTGCTACACACACACGCACACGCACACGCACGCACGCACACACACACACACACACACACGCACACACACACACACACACACACACACACACACAGTTACTACTTGACAGTAAATGCATTTCCATGCATTTGAGGTCGTTCTGACAGGATGTACCCTACGCTGCAGTGGTTTGTGGTAGAAGCTGCTTCATAATAAAAATAGCTGCAATAGTTAAAATGATGTTGTTTCAAATTGCATGCGTTCATGGTTGTAAGTCATTTTTTCAAGGTGTGCTGAATGTGCAAAGATTATTCAGTCTTTAATGTATTTGCTGTGTGTGTCTGTTGATGTGTTTGGAGAGACGATGAATTTGTACATTTTTACAAAGTAAGCACTTACGTATTGTGTGTGCACCAGCCTATAATATACTTTGGCGTTTTGCTAGCCCATGATTATTGGAAAACGCAGGCATATGCGCTTACACACACACACACACACACACACACACAGATGTGGAAATAAGTGAAGCGGCGATGACACACTTGGACTTTTCTCTTGTCCTCAGTCGTGCACAGCTCTACCCTCGCTGCGTTATCTTCCTCCGTCTTTGTTACCACATACTTCAGAGCGCTGTCGCTGTGTTTCCTTTGTCTTTGCCACATACCTGCACCGTGCTTTTATCCTGCTGCCTCACTAGTTTCCACTGAGAACTCTCTCAAATAAAGTCTAAAAAAATGGCCATTGTTTCTGAAAAGAGACCTTTGTGTTTGGACTTTCAGTGTCAGTTTTTCCTGAAATGACAGTGATGCAGGTATGTACGTAGGACCACAGCCTGCGTTTGGGTGAAATGGTGTTTTATTAGGAAACACAGAGAGGTTTCAATGACCTGTTGTCTGTTCCTGACTGAGCCTGTCACAGTTTTAGAAGAACAAACAGTTGGACAAATCTTATTTTCGCCATTAATAATTTTGTGCTTGCAGCTTTGTATTTCTATTTTTCCTTATATATATCCTGTGAAAGTTTGTTTAAAAAGTTTTAAAAATCTAGATGTCTTTTTCAGGGTTCATATGGGTGCTTGAAATCCTTGAAAACACTTGAATTTCATAGTTTTGTTTTCCAGGTCTGAAAAGTGCTTGAATTTTAGTTTGAGTGCTTGGAATTCTACCTCTGTGATGTGATTTATTTATTTATGTTTAATATTGACTCTGTCAGGTTAGATGTCCAGACAAAGTTACTTACACAGAGGTGACACATTTAGAAAAATACAGCTTTGTCATGAAGTAAATTCCAGGTGTTCTCAGATCGACTCGGGTACATTTTCATCTTAATTTTTGTCTCTTTGGTGTGAGTGTGTCTGAAAAACACCAAGTGGGTTCCCTTTTATTGGGTAAAACTTTGTGTTCTCCTTTAAGTTCTAAAGTTGTTGCTATAATGAAAGATAATTTTAGATGGTTATACATAATACAATGTACATCATTGTGATAAAAAGTGAAATAAATAATCCTGAGTATCTGTATTCATGTAGATAAGTATTTTACCCCAGTGATAAGAGGCTGTGCTGGAAACATTTGAAAATGACCCTTAAAAGTGCTTGAAAAGTGGTTGAATTTGACCTTGAAAAATGTGTACGAACCCTCCGTTTTTTATGCAAGTGTTCACTGTCAATAAACATCTTGTTTTCAATTGGAAAATATGTTTTTTACTAATACTAGATTCTACTTATACCAATATCATATAATAAAATGACCACAAAAGGAAAACAGAGTACAGAAAATCATTAATCACATCTGTTAGTAAAATATCATTATCATCTCCATATTTATTATCTTCATTATCCATTAACTACAGCTAATAATTATTTTCATAGTTGATTAATCTGTTGATTTTCTTGAATAATTTGATATTTTTGTTTAAGTATTTTGTGTTGTGACCGGGTGTTTCCCAGAATGTTTCTGTTATACAGGAGGAAAGACAAAAATCTAAATTAAATTCATTCAAACTTAATAACACCAGTCTATCAGTCAAATGATTCCAGAATAAAAATGGTGAAATTAAACTACGTCTGAGTCTCTGATCCAGACTAATCCAGTCCTAAATACTGGTTGGTTGTAGTTTCACAGATACAGTCTGGGCTCCAACTGTGAAACTGTAGAATTAATGATAGAATGGGTTTAAGTCCAAAGGAATATTACTGTCTGTTATATTAATATTACTGTTCAAACACTGTCTGCACATGACAATACATGGACTGTACAGGTTCTATCAGTGGAACATTTAAACATCGTTGCATAAATGGACACAAACCAACATATATGTGGAAGAACACACCATCATATACCTAGAAAACGGCAGCAAACCAGCACTTTGGTCATTAGTTTAACTATTAATCTGATTAAAATACAGAACATTTATCACATTTAATATCTGAGGCAGATCATTTATAAAAAATGTAAAACAGTGTAAGTTGGAATGGGACAGTTTTCTTCAAATGTACTCCAACTGTTTAGAAATAATAGCAGTTGTCATTAGTTTAATAGCGGCTGCAGCTCTGTGTCCATGAGTGTGTGTTCAGATGTGAGCAGAGCCGCCGGCGCTGGACGGGCACAGACGAGGCCTTCTGCTCACATGTGTGTGTTTGTGCATGTTTCTCATTATGTGGTATGGCGGCTTTGCTCGCTCATGTTCTTCAGCGGGGCGGCCGCTTTGAGCTTCTTGATGCTTTTAGCTGTGGTCTGTGTAAGTTTGTGTCGATGCATGCGTATGTTTGCAGCCGTGCACGCAGGTGTGCATGCATTCGGGTGCGTGCGTTGCGGTCTGGTGCAGGCTTTGATGTGCTCGTACAAGTCAGATTTGGCACATTTTTTCAGAGTTTTAGAGAAACCGAGGATTGTTGAGAAGAGACTGTTCAGCTGGGCTCAAGAAACTACTGAGATGCACGATAGAATGACAGGGACGTGTTTGTGTTTGTGACGTTGTGGGTTTGACTCCTGAGGCAGCGAAGTGTGGGTGTGGGTGTGTGTGTCTGACACTTGTTTTCTATGGGGTTAAGTTGGTGTGCATCAGACAGATGTGTGTTCATATTAGTCTGTAGTTGTACAAAAATAAATATGCATAAACAGTTGAATGAGTTCAGTCGTACATGAAATGTATTGTATGTATTTGATCAGAATATGAATGAATAAGTTTAGACAGAATTACAAACAGGAAATCCAACTGTACCATTGTTCTTTCTCCATCACAAATACGAATTCACCAACGTGACTCTACTGTCCAAAATCTGTTCCCACTTCACAGACATTATTTCTGGAGCAGAGGATCCATGGATTCACAGACTGACCATGAGTTCAGGTTCCTTCTCCATGGTCAGAACGTTGGACTGCCTGTTAAAAGGAAGTTTTTCCTTCCACTGTCACCAGTCACTAGTGTTTGCTCCTGGAGGATTCTGTTGGGTTTCTGTAAATGTGCTTGAGAGTCTGGTTTCGACCAGCTCGATGTGTAAAGTGTCAAGAGATAACTTTTGTTATGATTTGAGGTTATATGAATAAAATTTGATTTGATTTCATTTGATTGGACCTGGTTTAGTTTTTTGACTTGGTCGTCCATCTTGGACAGTGATCCTGCCTGATCTGGACCTGATCTGGAACCTGATTTGGAAACTGATCTGGAACCTGATTTGGACCTGATCTGGACCTGATCTGGAACCTGATCTGGGCCTGATCTGGAACCTGATCTGGACCTGATTTGGACCCCGAACTCAAGGTCAGTCTGTGAATCCATGGATCCTCTGCTCCAGAAATAATGTCTGTGAAGTGGGGACAGATTTGGGACAGTAGAGTCACGTTGGTGAATTCGTATTTGTGATGGAGAAAGAACAATGGTACAGTTGGATTTCCTGTTTGTAATTCTGTCTAAACTTATTCATTCATATTCTGATCAAATACACACAATACATTTAATGTACGACTGAACTCATTCAACAGTTTACGCAGATTTATTTGAACTACAACTAGAGACTAAGATAAACACAGATCTGTCTGATGCACATGAATATTTGGACACCTTCCTTAGCCCATATTTTCCTTCCTGGTCCTCTCTGTATCAGCCTGGCCTTTCATTACACACACAAATACCAAAAGTTACAATAGAACCTGCTTCAGTATAAAATGCATCAATGAGTGAACGCATTCACAACCTGCTGACCTATTTACACTAAATAGGTCAGCAGCTGCTTCATTGTGTTTGTGATGAGCTCATCTTTTACTGTTTTATTTCAGGATGCACCGCTGTACATTCTCACACCCTGACAAACACACACAGGTTTGGTGTCAGTTTTAGATTTCAGTCTGTGTGTGTGTGTGTGTGTGTGTGTGTGTTTGGGATAGCAATAACTTCTCATTCATCATTCTGTACAGAGGGCATTAAACCTCTGACACACACACACACACGCACACATGCACACACGCACACACATCAGGTCTTTTCTGTATCCGCCAAATTCACAACAATTAATTCTAATTAATTCCAATTACGGTTTATTAATTATGCAGACAAAGATTAATAAAGGGGGTGTCTTCAGCTGTCGTGGCAATTAATGACTTAATTTGTTAGTTTGTTAATGATCGACTCGTTTAAAGGACACAAAATCAATCAGAGATCAAAGTGACAGCTGTGTGTGTGTGTGTGTGTGTGTGGTTTGTTGTGTGTGTGTGTGTTTGTGTAGACCTCACTATGTGTTTGCATGGACCCCTAATGTGCAGCTAGTTTTAATTGATGGACCCAGTTTTATTGTATCATCACATTGTGTTTCCCATTAATTATATAGACTGTGGCGACCCACCAGAGTCTATGTTGTTGTGCCATAGTCTGAGACAGAACAGAAAATGTGGGGGGAGCAGAGGCTCTGAACAATTCTGAACGACTATAGTACTATCTACAGTACAGAGCTTTAACCCATGAAGACCCAGTTCTACTTCCAAAATGAATATTTATCTCTTTTTAACCTTTCTTAAGTGATTTATCACCATTTATTCTAATATTTTCCTCTGTATTTAGCATTTTTCAGTGTAAATCGTGTATTTTCTTATATTTAATTCACTGATAATGTAGATGTTCATTAAAGTTTAGAGTAAATTCAAAAGTTATTATATCAGCATTGTTTCCTGTGGAATTGATCTCTTAGCGGTGTGACAGTTTCTGTTCTGCATTTTTAAGGAAAGAACTACATTGCAACAGCATGTAATAATAACATTTAATAATGAACTTAATATAGATTATTCAATTCATCGTCATCTGCAGCACAGAATGACTTGAATGTTTATATGAAAAGGCAAAAAAGTTGTCAAAATATGAAACAGACATGACTGAAAATGACCAAAAACTTGTCCTTTATTCCAGAACCAGATGAAACAACAACCACAGAGTATAAAAGTAAAAGAATATAGAAACAATATCTATATAGTAGGGATGTAACGATTACCGGTATAACAATAAACCACGGTAAAATTGCCAATGGTTAATATTATCGTTTAAATTCTAATTATCATGACAACCGTGTTTGATTACTGCACTTTTCCGGAAAAACACCTATGTAAAATATGCTTTTATGTCAAATATTTAAGTATAGTTTAAATTTATTACAATTTTAATTGTATATACCTAATATCTGGAACCAATGTTCACTTTTAAAGTCTCTGGAAAGGTTTGTTAATCATCTTTGTGTCATTCATGCAATAAAGTATATCCATTTTTCAAATGGGATTTTATATTTTTTGTGTGTTTTTTTGGCCTTTTGTGTTGATATAGTAGGATAAAGTGAAGAAATAATTGACAGATGATATAGATGAAGTTGTGCTGACAAAAAAAAGATACCAAACATGGGTATAGTAAACATTTGTTTATATAGTATATAAAGACAAAATCAGAAGGACTGAAAAATGGACAAAGTAGGCTCAGACCACTAAGGGTTAATATTTGAAAGTTTCTGCCAACAGAAGGTACATTGTGCCAATTATTTTATTTTATTTATTTTATTTTTTTTCTTTTCAAAATACAACTTGGTTAAATTATTTCAGTGTGTGTATAACTACTTTTTGAACATTTTGAGCACAATTTCAACTATACCACGATAATAATGATAACAGTGATAATTTTGGTCACAATAACTGTGATATGAAATTTTCATGTAGTTAGATCCCTACTCTGTAGAAATAACAACAATAACAGTATAAAAGTATGTATAGAAATATGTGTATAGAAGTAATAACAACAATATCAACAACAGTCTTCAGTCCGTCTATAAATGTGTGTAGATGTGAAGTGGTCCAGTCCAGCCCAGTTCCATCTCTACCCTCTAATCTGTCAGCTCAGTCTGAAACACATTTGGATCCAACTGACTAACTTAGACCAACTGAACATGGAACTAACATCCAACTGGAACAAACACACACTCACATTTAGAATGTTTGAGTTAAAGCTTCACAGATTAAAGGAGGAACTGATGGATCCAATGTACCAAAGTCCACATATAGACATTTAATATCAAAATTAAGGAAACAAAGCTTTGATTCAGGAAAATTGTAATAGGCTATTTAAAAAAAAAAAATCTATTTAATTGATCAATTAATTGTTTGAGTTTTAGTAGAATCAAAACCAAAGGAAGGTAACACAAACCTAATGAGTGTCACTTATTTGTCTACATTGTATTGTTTGTATTTATATAATTTGGGCTTGAGGCCATTTTAGTGTCAAAAAATCAGCTTTGGATGCTCTTTAAATAAATAAATGAATAAATGAATAAATAGAATAAGTTAAAAGTATTTGATGGTCTGTGTCTTTGTTCACCCTTATACATAACTTATAATTTTCTTCGGTATATTACTGTTTTATTATGATATAGATATTTTTGTAGACTTTTTATTATATGTATCTTATTATCATTTTGATGAAATAAAAGGTGTCAGATTAGAACAGGTGTCTGTGGCTCCTCTGACGTCTTCCTCAGCAGAAGTGTTTTTGTCTTGTATCTTCATTTCATTTGGTGTGAGCTCCGTGAATATGGACTGGTACCGTTGAGCTTTTGTCTCAGTGTTAATTCAGAGGTGAACTGGTCTTGGTCCAGCGCTGGCCCACATGTGGTGTGTGTTGTATGCTGGATCCCACATGACTGATCTGTGCCCCCCCCCCCCCCCCCCCCCCCCACACACACACACACACACACACACCTGTCTGACTGGGGTTTGTGTGTCGCTGCTGCGTTTGTGTTACAGTTCCACCGATGCTTGTGTTTGTGTCCTTCAGTGAAAAATCCATTAATCAGATTATGAACGGTAACTGGGCAAAACGGGGGCAAAGGACCCAACCTAGTTTCCAGTGTTTCTACCCATTCATCTTCCACTCTGTGTTTTTGTGTGTTTGCAGCTGAGCCGGGGTTGGAATCCATTAATCAGATTAGGTTAGAGACTGACCACAGCCAGAGCACAACCCCACCAGTGGTTCAGCGTTAGTGCACCCCCACACCGTCCCTCCAATGGCTCTGGACCTGTTTTCAGACCCACAGAACCGGGCCGGTGCCGGTTCCTGCACCTAATCTCGAACCAGCCGACGTGTTTACGTGACGACATGAGTGGACGTCACCAGGCTGGTCGGTGTTGTCCTGCTGAGGTTCCATCTGTGGAGTGGGCGTGGCTCCCTTCCTCTCCACTGCAGATGTTGTTGCATGTCCTGGTGCAGATAAATACTGATGTGTGTTAACAGGACAAACGCTCACAGGTATCCATGGTAACATCCATAACACTGGTATCATTATCTCCGCCGTGAACACATCTGCTTTCATATTGGCCTTTTTGGGGGTTTTTGGTGGCAAAGCAACGCCCTCCGTCAAAGATGTGTCATGTACATAATGGTATGACGTTCACCTACAAGCGCTTCAGTTCCCAGTGTAACTGGTGAAGGAACCAGCTCCGACACTGGGCCGGCTGTTCTGAAAACAGCTCCAGTGTGTTTGAGGCCCAGTGACTGTTACCTGTAGTAACAGGGTCAGTATGGGGGTTTGAAGTCCTTTAAAATGCTTGAATTTCAATGTTGTGTTTTCAAGGTCTGAGAAATGGTTGAATTTTAGTTCAAGTGAACCCATGTGGTTTGGACTGTAGTACCTTTAGAACCCTTTGGAACATCAGTTCAACTATGGGTCCACAAATGTGGACGTCAGGCATGAAAGGGTTATTGTTAACTCTGCCAGGTTAGATGTCAAACCAAAGCTACTTACACAGAGGTGATACATTTGGAAAAAATACAACTTTATGTCATAAAAGAACATTCCAGGTGTTCTCAGGTAGACTCAGGTACATTTGGATCTGAATCTTTGTCTCTTTGGCGTGAGTGTGTCTGAAGAACACCAAGTGGGTTCCCCTTTTTTTGAATGAAACTTTGTGTTTTCCTTTGATATATAAAGTTTTTGCTGTTATGAAACCTAACTTCAGATGTTTATACATAATACAATGTATATGATTGTCCTTGAATTTGACCTTGAAAAATGTGTATGAACTCTGAAGTAAATGAAGGTCATTTAGTTAATACTGCTAGAAAATCTGGGTTTATGTTGTACCACATCGGCATCCAGCCTGTTTACTGTGTGTGTGTGTGTGTGTGTGTGTTTCCTCAGCCATTAGACCAGTGTGCTACTACTCGCTCCCACAATAACCCATACTATACCCATACACCTAAACATGTACTTTAAAACATACTTGTCTACCTGTGTGTGTGTGTGTGTGTGTGTGTGTGTGTGTGTGTGTGTGTGTGTGTGTGTATGTGTGTGTGTGTGTATGTGTGTGTGTGTGTGTGTGTGTGGGGCTTGTCTCTGTGTGAGGATTTGTGTGTGTGTGCAGATGTGGGTGTGTGTTTTTTTTGTTCTGTTTGGCTACAGCATAGAGTTGTAGCCAACTGAACAAGTGTTAACAAGCTCAGTGCAGACTGTATTTATTTAATCCATATGCTGGGGAACCATACAGCTGTGTGCTGCTCCTGCTATGTCTGGAAGGAAAAATCATTCTGCAGACTTGTCTGAGGTAGAAAACTATTGCCAAGTCAGCTTGAATGTAACTGCGCATTTGGACAAAAACTCTTGTGTTTTTTTTTAAATCTTTTTGTGTAATAATTTTTCTTATCTCATTGTATTCATGTATTCGTTCTTTGCCCTGTGTATGTTACCTATGAATGCATTTTCAAAGATAGAAATTATCTAAATAAATGATCGTCATGATTTGTTTCAAGTTTAAAAACTGATGTTGGTACAACTTATAGAGACACAACAGTTTATTTGTGCCTTTAAATGTGAAGTTATAGAAGACACAAGTCGAAAGTGACATAAATGATCAAAGAAGAAAAAGACGACATTTCCTGACATGTTAAAGTAAAAACACACCACAGGAGACTTGGTGCTTATTTATGCTGATACTGTCTTCATTTTGATAATAAGCTGTTGTTACTCACAGTTAACACTAGTCCCTTTTCCCTTGACCCTCAAATTGTGTGAATATAACCTGCATATAAAAATTGGTCTTATGGAAAAACAACAATTTTGCCAAAACTATCATTTTTTGATGAAGAATTTTTGCACTTGCAAGAGGTGGTTTTTCAGGTGTAGTTAAATTGGTATATCAAACAAAACTGCAATGGAAAGACCTTTTAACACAAGTAGAGTCTCGTGAACAAAAACCCCAGATGTTGATGGATGTTAGAACAAGAGAAGATGAAGAGTTTAAACCAAACGTGTGTGGTTATGTGTGGACACACCAGGAAACATCATTTTACAATTTAGTAGCAGATAGAGGAGGAACGAGCATTCTAGATTCAAAACAACACAGATTTATGTTCATGTTTATGGAATGACTTCTACTGGCATCTACCAGAAGAAAGAAACTTATCAGCACATTTGGGATTGAATGGAAAAAACAACATTACACACTTTTTGACATTTGGTAAATATCGGTAAAGTTTTACACAGATGTCCAATGGAAAAGCCACTAATATGAATATTTGCTCTGGAACTCATCTGTGAAACAAATGCCTGACACATTCTACATGTGATGCGTGAGGAAAATGTAGAAGAAAACATTAACGTAGTTGAAGTGTTTTAACTGAGAATCTGAACTGAGTACATTCTGAAATACAAACCGTCAGTCACAGTAACACTTAATGATCGTCACTGACATCAGCTGACTTGTTATGGAGTTTGTGGATTACTTCGTATTGTGTCTAATGTTCATCAGTTTACTGTGGAGGCAGAGCTGCGAGGCCGGCAGCGCCACCGCCGCGACCCAGCACCATGAAGACTGAGCCGCTGGGAGCTGATGGGCCTGCAGCTAGCATGGCTGCTACCGCTAACAGCCAGCTCTAGCCGCTAAAGCTGCCAGGCCGCCTGGCAGCATCTGCACAACGCACCAGAACAATGGGAACAGAGGCGCTGGGGGCTGACAGATAGTTCCAACTGGTGGTTTTCTTGCTTCAGGTGCCCACCCATTCCAGACGAATCGGTGGCTGCGCTGTAGTGAGTTTCACAGAAGACTGCTGTGTTTGTGTGTCTGCGACGCCAACGTCAGTGCAGAGGGATAACACAGGCACGGAACTGTCAACAAACACCAACAGGAGGAACAGGCACTGCCAAAACCAACAGGGGACGACAGGCACTTTTGTCAACATAATATTAGGGTTTGCTAGTTGAGCTGCTGAAACGGAAATTTAATGGAAGAAATAAGTCGAGTATTTTAAGACTGAAAATAAGAATATGGGATGAAAACTGAGGCTGCGTTCAGACTGAAGGTAAATGTGGCTCAAATCTGATATTTGTGTCCATATGTGACCTGTATCTGATCTGTTACAGACAGTCTGAACAGCACTAATCTGACCCAGACCACTTTCATATGCGGTCCCAAATCTGACCCAGAGCACTTTCCTATGCGGTCCTAAATCTGATCCGGACCACTTTCATATGCGGTCCTAAATCTGATCCGGACCACTTTCATATGCGGTCCTAAATCTGACCCAGACCATTTTCATATGTGGTCCTAAATCTGATCCGGACCACTTTCATATGCGGTCCTAAATCTGACCCGGACCACTTTCATATGTGGTCCTAAATCTGACGCAAACCACTTTCATATGCGGTCCCAAATCTGACCCAGACCACTTTCATATGCGGTCCTAAATCTGACGCAGACCACTTTCATATGCGGTCCTAAATCTGACCCGGACCACTTTCATATGCGGTCCTAAATCTGACCTGGACCACTTTCATATGCGGTCCTAAATCTTTCTACTGTCTTCTACAACATTGATTCACCAGTAAAACCCATGGAGTTGGCTCAATGACTGTAGATGGAGATGCTTAATATTACGTGGAATTAATGATATATTTAGCTGAAAGAATAAAGTTTCCGTCATTTTTTCCTGTTTTGATATAACCTCTGAATTTACTAAGTTTTTTTAACACCTAAAGAGTCAGTAAATTAAATATAAGAAAATACCTGATTTTCACTGAAAAAAATGAAAAGGATAATATTATGATTGGTGATAAATCACTTGGTCATGGTTAAATGTAGAGAAAGTCACCACAAAAAATAGTTGTGGGTCTTTATTGGTTAAAACTGAGGCCTGTAAATGAAAAAATGAATAAAATGTAATAAATATAAAAATTATATTATTTATGTAGATTCAAAACAAAGGAGGAAATTGAAAATGTATATCCTCATTTCCACTATGTGATGCCAACTCAACTCGGCCTTTTCCATTACGTTAAAGAACCTGGAATCTGGTACCCGGTACTAGTTTTTTGGTATCTGCTCCACTGAGGTTCCAAAATGGGGGAACAGACACCAAAACATGACGTGTAAACACTGCAGACCACTGATTGGTCAGAGTTGTCTGTGCGTCATTCTGTCATCAATATGCGACCAGCCTTTTTAAAAAACCAGATTCAGAAGTTTACAGTAAATATACCAGTAGGTTAATCCATGATGACAGCCCACAGAATGACACCGCAGTCGGTCCAGGAGGTTTACACATTTCTGTCCTTGGTGGACGATGTAAAAATTCAGCTTCAGCTTAACGGCACCACACGCAACAAGTGAGTTTATCAGCAGCTCTCTGAGCAGATGTCATGGAAGTTACGTGCTGTGTTGCTATGACGACCAGTAGGGCTGCACGATTTTGGCAAAAATAAAAATCCCGATTTTTTCCTCTAAAAATTCGATTTTCGATTTTGATTTCGATTTTTGGGTAAAACTACAAAAGACAACAGAAGCCAGCATGTCGTTTTCGTGAGCAGCCCACAATGCAAGGCACTGCTCTGACCTCAAATCTGTGATGGTATCACGTGATGAACCCACAGAAGTTTATTTTTTCTTAATTAAATCTTTATTGAATGAAGTAGAGTATACAAACAATGTATACAACAAAAAAATAACATAAATTTGCCAGGGGGAATACACTATAATACAATGCCCAAATCAGAGCAAATACTTATGTTTTTTATACCTTTTTTATACCTGCCTTTTTGTTTCCAGATTTATCTAACAGCTTTAAATAAAGTTCAACATCTTTCAAAAAATTAATATTTGGTTTTGTGCTACAGAACTTACATTTGTGAATGAAAAATTTAGCAAGTAAGAGGACTAAATTAATTACTTATATATACATATATATACACACACACACACACACATATATATATATATATATATATATATATATATATATATATATATATATATATATATATATAAAAATTATCTTTTTTTTTTTTTTTTTTTTTTTTTTTTTTCTGGGCATCTGGGCCCACAGAAGTGATACCAGTGTAAGTCAGTGACAGGCATCAGTCGTGTGTGCGTGGACCACGTTAATATGAGTGATCCACATGCGGTTCTGTTTAAACTGGGGGATCCGTGCGTGGAACAGACCGACCCAGGACACGCTGGAGGGATTCTATGTGTGGAGCTGGTGGATGTGTGTGGGCACAGGGCTGTGTGGGCTCCTCTGCTGAGGCTGATGACCCGGACCCGGATCGGAAGAAGACAGTATGGTACGGATCTGGGACAACGTAAGATGAGTGATCCGCATACAGTTCTATTTCAGTTGCGGGATCCATGCGTGAAGCCACAGCTTACACTGCTATAAGTACTGCGGGCTCATGAACAGATTTAAAGTCCGGTCATTACACGGATTTCTGTGACAGACCGCTGTCACTGATAGGAGGAGGAGCCTATGGTAGCC
This sequence comes from Sphaeramia orbicularis, assembly GCF_902148855.1. Taxonomy (NCBI): domain Eukaryota; kingdom Metazoa; phylum Chordata; class Actinopteri; order Kurtiformes; family Apogonidae; genus Sphaeramia; species Sphaeramia orbicularis. The sequence goes on from NC_043967.1 coordinate 4,559,169, forward strand.
GGCAAGCGCGCGGCCCGCAGGCACGAGAGATGAAATCGATTTTACGATTTCCCTTTTTTAAAAATCGTCCAAATTAAAAAATCCGATTTCGATTTAAAATCGATTAATCGTGCAGCCCTAACGACTAGGTACTCTAAAGTTGGTAGTATCCTGTAATGGAAACGGTCTACAGGAATAGGACCTGGTACCAGAGTTGAGTCCAGTCGGTTCCATGTAGTGGAAACGGGACATTTGTTAATATGATGATTTTAACTTTAAATATAGATTTTTTTCTCCCTGAAAAAGAAAAGATTGGAATAAAACCATCAAAACTGATGGTCAGTTTGAAAGATGAATTTCTGAATTTTTCATATGTTGAAATGATAAATAAAAAAAAACCCCAAGACATTTATATCAAATTAGCTTAGATGCCAATAATAGACCAATTTGGACTATAGTCCAGTAAACGTGAAAAATCCAGGCATTATGCTTAGAGTTGATCTATTTCACTCTATTTGACTCTGTATATATTATATAAACTAGTACCATTATAGGATGTGGTTTCAGTGTCATATGATCATAATGTAAAGGCTGTTTATGTCAGTGTGGAGCTTCATCTGTGCTTTAAATCTGCTGAGTATTGTTCAGTGGATCACAGAATTAACTACTGAAAATGCTCCATCCATCCATCCATCCATCCATCCATCCATCCATCCATCCATCCATCCATCCATCTTCATTATTGTGTCTCTGTCACAGTTGCCCATTTTCCATCCTATTGGTTCCAAATCCCAGACGCCTGCACAGAAACCCTCTGATCTGACTGGTCTGTGTGTATACAGAATAAACTGATGCATACACAGGTATAGATGAGTAATGAAGTAAGCGTATGGATGCTGAAGCCCCCCCCCTTCACTCAGAGGACTCAGGGTTTATCTGTTTCTGTATGTTGTCCAACACTAATCCTTTATTTGGTCTTCACACATCAGCCTTGAGAACCCTAAGTGGATAAGTGGTTGTTTTAAGTCCCTCAGATACAATCAACTGCAATAACAAATGCTTTTAAATCCTGCACCTGAATCCTTTCAAACCCAACTGTCAGTAAATGCAACATGAAATGTTCGGTGTTTTTCGGAGCAGTGGAGGACGGTGCTGTGTCTTTGACCGGCAGAGATGTGGACTGAATTACCCTGGGAAAGACAAGCTCAGGAGAAACCATGAGAAACTTGTATTGATAGAAAAGTTGAGGAACACAGTATTGTGTTGAACTGAGATGGAGAAGAGACGCATGAATGCATCACTGTGGAAGTTCAAATGGTTTTAGGCGGAATTTACATCAGGTGTGTTTTTGGTGGGACATGGAGCAAATACTGAGTTAGCATTTCGAACCAAATACATGTTTTTGGCAAATTAAGCCTATGTTTTCTAAAAGTCAGCTGCAGACCACTTCAGAGTCGACATTAGTTACACATGCACTCTGGTGTTAGAACAACACTGTAGATCAACGGAGGTGAATGAACAGAAATGAGAAAAAAGAGGAGGTCAAATGTCTTGTGCTGTAGGTTGATAGGATAGAAATGATTAATAATGCTGTGGTTGAAGATGCCTTTTGAGTCAAACCATAGATGCTGATGGTGGAAGACATTAAAGGTGCGGGAGACTTTCATGACCAATTTTTCATCAAATCTGTCAAACCTCAGTCATATCCTCAGTATCATGAATCTGTAAGTTTTTCTGTGATTACTCACCTGAATCTCTTGCATTATGGTGAACAATTTCGAAGTGCCATCCACCAGAAACAAACCATGTGTTTAGAAACAGAGCTGGGAGGGAACTCGGGCATCTTCAGAATTTTGTCGCGACGTGCATTGTGGGAAAGGGAGGTTTACGCAGCCACCTGACAGCTGCAGCTGCTAAAGACACGACTTGGAAACGGCAGGAGCTCCCTTCCCTCTATGCATATTCCTCCAGCTGTTTCCGCATTCCAGCTCTTTCCGCGTTGTGTTTGTTTCATCCATATAATTTCATATGGTTGTGCTGCTGCTGCCACAGTCAGGCGACTGCGCAAACCTCCCCTTCCCACAAATCACGTCACGACAAAATTCCGAAGATGGCTGAGTTCCCTCCCGGCTCTGTTTGTAAACACATGGTTTGTTTATGGTGGATTACAATAAGAAACTGTTCACCACAATGCAAGAGATTCGGTGAGTAATGACAGAAAGGCTTACAGAGTCATGATACTAGGGATATGACTGAGGTTGGACAGATGTGATGAAAAATTGGTCATGAAAGTCTCCTGCACTTTCAAACGGATGGACTGGATTGATGGAACTGACTGAACCAGCAGTGACTGACTCTGTTTTAATCTCCATAAATAATACTGTCCCATCCATGCCAGTGCAGGTGGTCTGTCGGTACAGAGTTGGTCCACTGGTCCATGATCGTCCACTTCTGGTCCAACTGTGTTTTCTGTCCTTGTCTCTGACTAGGCAGTTGTCGGTCCAACCCACCAGAACCATCAGACAGATCTGGGTGTTCGGTATTAACCTGTTGTGTGTTCTTTGTGCTCTTAAACTGAAGGGTCAAACAGGATGTCCATCATACAGGGACACTGGTCCAACAATGGCTGCGTATGTGACTTTTCTCTGGTGAATTGTTCGAGTATTCCAACCCTTCAAATGTCCGGTCCAACACAGTTCTAGTCATGGATGAGTTTGTCTGCCTGGAGCTTTAGTGGAAACTCTGGATTTTTCACCCACATATAAACACATGTCTGTCCACTGGAGCTTGGTCCATTTGGTTGGCTCCACCCACTGAGCCCACACTGAGTCTGGATCAGTAACCCCCCCCCCCCCCCCCCACTGATAATGGTCCACTTATCTGTGGAGGACACCTTGTCTCTGGTGGACAGACCATCCCAGTAATGGGAGAAGGATCTGGATCTGCCAGGACTCTTTGTGTCCTGACACCGGCTTCATCTACTGTTGACACCACAACAGTCAGGCCCCGCCCACGAAATACATCGTCACTGTTTACCAACATCCAAATGGTCTGTAGAATTTCATTGTTTGTGTTGAATATAATTATTATATTAGTCCACATCAGAGCTGCAATGACTGGTCGACTAGGTGACAAATAGTCGACAACTAATTTAGTAGTAGACCGGTCATTGGTGATGTCATGTACTTTAGTTTAAGAAAAAAAAATGTATTGCTGATTCTAACTCTTGAGCATTTAGTTGTTTAACAAACTTTGTGAGGCACTGGAATTGTTTTACATAAAATGCACTTTTAATTTAAGAGGAAAAAAAGGATTTTATTGCTGCTGCAATATTTGTTGCATGCAGTCTCCAAATGTTCTTATTAAAGGAAGGAGAATGTATTTTACTGCTGTAATAAATATAATAAGTGCCATTGTTTTGTTTTTTTTGCAGTTCATAATGTGGCCAGTGGACTAGTCGTTACAGTAGTTGAGGACTACGCTGCAAAAAGTGATTTTCAAGAAAGGGAAATGTTCTTATTTTGGGAACATTAATCTGCTTTTTTTCTAGTTTTAAGTGCTGATTGAAAAAAATATCTTGGCAGTGCTAGAATGTCAGCTTTGTTTTTAGAACATATTCTTATCTTCCCTTTTCTAGGTCAGAATTTGCATCTTATTTGGACTCCAAATGATCTAGAAATGAGCTCGAATAATGTGAAACACCAGCAACTAATGCTTTACCACATATATAACCAATGTTTTACCACATATATGACCAATGTTTTACCACATATATGACCAATGCTTTACCACATACATAACCAATGTTTTACCACATATACAACTAATGCTTTACTGCATTTATAACCAATGTTTTACTGCATATATAACCAATGTTTTACCGCATATATAACCAATGTTTTACTGCATATTTAACCAATGCTTTACCGCATATATAACCAATGTTTTACCGCATATATAACCAATGTTTTACTGCATATATAACCAATGCTTTACCACATATATAACCAATGCTTTACCACATATATAACCAATGTTTTACCGCATATATAACCAATGCTTTACCGCATATATAACCAATGCTTTACCGCATATATAACCAATGCTTTACTGCATATATAACCAGTGTTTTTCAGTGTTTTACCACATATATAACCAATGCTTTACCGCATATATAACCAATGCTTTACTGCATATATAACCAGTGTTTTTCAGTGTTTTACCACATATATAACCAATGCTTTACCGCATATATAACCAATGTTTTACTGCATATATAACCAATTTTTTACCACATATATAACCAATGCTTTACCACATATATAACCAATGCTTTACCGCATATATAACCAATGTTTTACCACATATATAACCAGTGTTTTACCACATATATAACCAGTGTTTTACCACATATATAACCAATGCTTTACCACATTTATAACAATGCTTTACTGCATATATAACCAGTGTTTTACAGCATATATAACCAATGCTTTACCACATTTATAACCAATGCTTTACCGCATATATAACCAATGTTTTATCACATATATAACCAATGCTTTGAATTTGTGAGGGGCGGAGCTTCTGTGGAGGCACTAACTAGGGATGGACGGGCGGGCGGGCGGGTGGGCTTGTTTGTTCTTTATAGTTTTCCCAGTCCATACATCCACCAGAACACAACACATCACTCACAAAAACACATGTGACATAACTCAAACCCATAAACACTCATTCCAGCCCATATACCCTCCACCACACATATCCACCTACCACATGACCGTCTGTTTAATCATTGGTTCAGTTCTGTTGGTGCATTTGGAATGAAACTGCTGCTGACAGGAGTGTGTTCAGTTATTAATGGTTGTCTTTTCCACCTTTCAGTGACTTGTGAACATGTGCTGAGCTTGGATGGTCAAACCTGTGTCTGGAATCTCCGTGGTCTGATTTACTCCAAATTATACAAATCAAATGTCATCCAGTATTCTACTGTGTTGTATTAAACTGGGAGAACTGGTAGGGCTCCGTCCTGTGGCTTTTATAGACGTGGCCCAGCTGCTTAACACAGTAGATTTATAACCACCGCCGTCGCAATATGAACCAAATAAGTTACCTCTCTAATGGAGAAGTGCCCTAGAATGCTTTATTCTGAGCCTGTGTGTGTGTGTGTGTGTGTGTGTGTGTGTGTGTGTGTGTGTGTGTGTGTGTGTGTGGTAATCTCAATGGCAGGTTCCTTGCCATTAGTGCACTACTGAACAAGGCAGCAATTCATTCAGCAGGTTTAACTGTCTGGTGTGTGTGTGTGTGTGTACGTACTATACAGAAAGAGAAAGTATGTGTGTGTGTGTGTGTGTGTGCTTCAGACTCTGTAGCAGGTTTCTAAGTGCAGAGTGTGTTGTTTTTAGAGAATTGTTTCCGTGCGCCTGTCTGCACCATATGGCCCAATGTGGAAAAAGGCCCCTTTAGGGGTGTGTGTGTGTGTGTGTGTGTGTGTATGGTAATATGTACATATGTGTGTGTGTGTGTGTGTGTGTGCATGAGAGAGAGAGAGAGAGAGAGAGAGAGAGAGAATATTACTGTGCACTTGTGTATACAGTGTATGTGTGTGTATGAATTGTGTGTATATAGTGTGTGTATATAGTGTGTGTGTGTACGTGTATATCCATATATATATATATATATATAAAGTGTGTGTGTGTGTGTGTATATATAGTGTGTGTGTGTGTATACATTGGTCTGGTCAGAGTGAAGCTGTAAAAACAAAAACGTCTTGAGCAAAGGAGAAAAAAAAGCCTACGTGTGAGAGATGTCAAATATTACTCTGTTCTATGAGGAATGGAGGATATAAACGGAAAATTTATGACGACAAAATGCTTATTTTTAGTCAGTAATTACTGACATTTTCAATGAGTTGTTTTTAAAAGAAACTCTCCCAACTGTTAATCTTTTCATATTGTATTCAGGAATATCAGTGTGTAAAGTGGCATCTTATATTAATAGACTGAGCCAGTTTATAGAAATTATCTGAGAAAGAGTTTGAAAACTGTGCCTCTAAACAACCTGCTTTTCAGAGCTGTAGCTATTGGTTATTCTCTTTGTTTTGATTAAATGATTATTTTAATCGGTGAAAAAAAAAAGGTAAAAATGAGAAAAATTCATATTTGAAAATGATCAGAAACAACAACCACAAATACATAAAAGTAAAAGTATGTAGAAATATCTATATAGAAATACCACCAGTGTTCAGTGTGTCTATAAATGTGTGTAGATGTAAACTGGTCCAGTCCAGTCCGGTTCCAGATGTAAACTGGTCCAGTCCAGTCCAGTTCCAGATGTAAACTGGTCTAGTCCAGTCCAGTCCCAGATGTAGACTGGTCCATTCCAGTCCAGTCCAGTTCCATCTCTACCCTCTAATCTGTCAGCTCAGTCTGAAACACATTTGGATCCAACTGACTAACTTAGACCAACTGAACATGGAACAAACATCCAACTGGGGGTTGGGCCTGGACTCATGTGCGTCACAATAAGCGTCCGTGTGAAACACAACAGTGGAACCAATGTTTAACAGCAGAGAAATGAAGGAAACCAAGGTTCCATTCAGGAAAAATGTAGTGGTGCAGCTGTGGCTCAGTTGGTAGAGCGGGTTGTCCAATGACCAACAAGTTGGTGGTTCAAATCCTGCCTCTGACTGTCCTTGACCCTCGCAGTGCCAGGTGTACGAGTGTGTGTAAATGTGAGGCTTTGTAAAGTGCTTCACGTATCATAAAAGTGTAGAAAAACGCTATATACGATATGTACCTACCATTTAATGACATAATTTTTCTTTTGAATTGATCTTTTAATAATTTCAGCTGTGGTCAAATTAAACCACTTTATTTTGACTTAATCCACTTTTTACCAAAGCTACAAAAACTAAAACACAACAGAAGCAAAGCTCAATAATGTGTCATTGCACTAGTTTAAGTCAGGTGTTCCATGTTGATACTGAGCTGGGATTCTATCCCATGATTCCCTTTGCTTTTAGTGGCTTTGGGTTAATACAGCACTGTGTTCGTCCATGTCACTGCTATTTTAATAGCCAATCAAAACCAAGGAGAGAAGGAACTGATATCAACCACGATCGTGGAAACTCACTGGCAACAGCTTCTTTATTAGTTAACAGTAAAGGACCAACAGGGTTTAATGTAACTACTGAAAACACTCACTGGTCCTGTGATTTATTGATTTAATCAGCTTTCAATGACCACTTTCTACTTGACTCCAGTCAGTTTATTTCAGGTTTTTCTTCTCTCTTTTGTCAATACAGTTTCATCATCTCTCAATTTGGTGAAAATATGTTATATTTATATTTTTCCATTCATAATCACTTTCTTTTTTCCTCTTGTTTGTCTTTTGTCTGTTTTCTTTTTCACACATCATTTATTTTGTCTAACTGGGTAAACCTCAGGGCTGTGGTAATGACTAACACACACACACACACACACGCACACACACACTCATTGGCTTTTAAAATGTGCAAGCATTGACATTATCACAGGAAACCTGTCACATTTGATTCATGAAGCTTGTTAATGGTTTCAGTGGTGGATCCACAGTTTACCGTGCGTTTGTACTGAAAACATGGCAGTTACACACGTGTGAGATTTCAGTAAACAACATGGGCCTGATTTTCCTCATATGAAAAGTCACACATTCATTCCCCATAGATCAGCCAAATTATTAATCATGAAAAGGTAAAGTACATCTAAAAGGGAATGTGTTCCCGTCAACAGGGTTCCTGCAGGGTCTTAAAAAGTCTTAAAAGTCTTGAATTCACAAATGTCCATTTAATGCCTTAAAACAGTCTTTCGAAGGTCTTCCATTTGATCTGGTAGGTCTTCAGTTCTGTTTCTATAAACATGTAGGCTGTGTTGTGTTTAAATGTGTCTGTTAAATGTCCAAACTACAAAGACAGTAACATTAGTCGACTCAGTTCCACCTGTTCCAACCCAACAATTTATACTGAAACTAGGAACCAATTATCGCTACCTTTGCCCTTGATGAGACATTACTTGGAATAATGGGAATCAAGGTGTTGGAATAAATAAATACATTTTCCTAAATTTTAGGAGTCATGAATTCTGGCCAGTAATGCTGTGAAATAGGCATTAAATTCTGTTCTAAGTAGTGGTAAAAAGGTCTTAAAAGGTCTTAAATTGAACTTGTTGGAACCCTGTGTTAAATATAGACTTTGAAACCATGTGAGGCTCCACACCAGCTCCGTAACACAACTCATGAGTTCTTACTTGGCCTGTTCTGGGCTACGATATCATTAAGCATCAGCGTTGATATTGTTCCAATTGGAAATTCACCTGTCGATTTCCTAGGCATTTTTCTTTCTAAGCATTTTTGATGAGAAGTTCAATGGCTTATGTTGCATTATCTGAAAGTTGAATTAAATGTTGCACTACAGTAACACATTCACATTGTGTTAATGTAATGGCTGGAGTTGGGCCACGCACCAGGAACACACTGGACCTCATACATGGACCACTGGTGATTCTGAACTCATAAAGACCAAAAGCATCTACTGATGGAACAGTCTGATAGAAATCATGTCAATAATTGGTGTAAAATACAGTTCTTCATCTTTTCATGGTCATCAGATATGACCCATTTGGACGTTCAGAGGCTCTGTAGTTACCGTGGAAACACTGTTATCTTCTACATCAGGGGCAAACTCATTTTAGTTCCACATTCAGCCCAATTTGACCTAAAGTGTGCTGGACCAGTAAAATAATAACAGAATAAACCTATAAAATAAATAATGACAACTCCAATTTTTTCTCTTTTTTTGAGCAAAAAAACCCAACATTCATTCATTTTCTGAACCTGCTTTATCTTCACTCACGGTCACGGGGGTGGAGCCTATCCCAACTACTTATGGGCGAAGGCGTGGTTCACTCTGGACATGTCTTCAGTTCATCACAGGGCTGACATATAGAGACAACCTATGGGTGATTTAGATTAACCCATTAACCTATCAGTGCCTGTGTTTGGATGGTGGGAGGAGCCAGAGTACCCAGAGAGAACATGCAGACTCCACACAGAAAGGTCCCACCCCCAGTGACTGGTGTTGGAATCGAACCCAGGCCCCCCTGCTGTGAGGCAGCAGTCCTATCCACTGCACCACCCTGTCACCCAACATTGAATTAAGAAAATATTTACATTTACAGATCATCCAAACAAGAAAGTGTAAATAACATAAAAATACTGAATTTTTAAAAGAAAAATAAGTGCAGTTTTAACAGTATTATGCCATTTCTACATGTCCATTACAGCTCAGACCTACAAAGGCACCAAACAGGCAGAATATTGTTAAAACTGCACTTAATGACCTGACCTTGAAAAATGTGTACGAACCCTGCTACATAAAAAAAAGTCAGTTACAGCTAAAACAGGGAAGTGTTGGTGCATGAGGCCGATCGTCTCTCACCTGAAACACTTTTTAAAACCAAGTTCCAGTTGCTTATTCAAGTCAGGATGGAGCTTAGGATCTGAAATGGTCACTGTCTCTAAACCTTTCCGTACTTTCAGCTCCAAATGAAGGCTTTTGGACGTATAGCTTTGAGATGCTAAATTCCACTAAGCTTTATTGATGACTTGATTCTGACTGGAGTGTTGACTGGAGTCTCCTGGTAGTTCTCCTGGTGTGAACTCAGCTTTAATCTCTCTTTTTCTCTCCGGCTCTCCGTGGTATCTTGATATGGTCTGTGTTCTGCAGAGACTTCTAAACATTTACATTTCTGCTTTCAAGTGCTGTTTATATATGGCTCTTATCTGCTATCTAACACACACATGCACGCACATTCAGACAGGGACAGACGGTGAATCAAACCTTTAGTCGTCCTGACAGAAGCGCTGTGGCTATGTCCATAATAGGACAGGACAGGAGGAGAGAGGAAGGCAGCGGCAGAACACAGTGCCACATAGACAGAAGGAGGGGGGGGCCACATCATTTGCCACCAGAGTGTTTTGTGGGGAGCTGAGGCGTGGAACTCTGGTGACTTTAGCTCACAGGCTTTTAGTGATACTTCATTGATCCCCTGTAGTGAAATCTCTCTTTTCATCTTCCCCCTTAGATTGCAGCCTCTGCTACAGAACAACACCCTGGGGGATAGTAGGGCTTTGGCGTCTTGCTCAAGGACACTTTAGCAGGTTAGGTTCTTCCAGTCACAGGGGAGATAACTTGTCCTTCTGGTTGAAGGGTGCTTTACTCTTTAGTCGCTGTGCCACCCTGTCGTGCTACCCTTGGCTTGTGTGCTTCAATGCGACCCTATCTTGATAAACTTTTGACAAATTTCCAGTGTGGAAAATACACCTCTGGGACCGGCAGCTTGACTGGAGGGCAGGACAGAAGAGGCAGCAGCTCTGCGTACAGAGGGCTGAATACTGGGCCTCCAAATCTATTAGGCTCTGACACAAGGAACAGGGGTTTTATATATGAAATACCCCAGGTGTGGCTCTAAGGCTCGGTTCACACAGCAGGTCTTAATGCACGATTCAGATTTTTTGGTGAAATCAGATTTTTTTTTGTGTGTTTTCGTTCATATTCCACATTAAATGCGACTTCTCTCAGTTTTGAATATGAACTGAATGTGACCCTGAAGTGACCCACATGCACACATGCACAAAAGAGGTCCTGATGGAATATGAGATCACACAGACACACACTGTGTTTACAGAAGGAAATGCTTTTTTCCTCCGCTCTTCCTTCTGGGATGCAGAATTGTGACGTTTGTCGCATTTCAATTATGTAAAGGTTGGATAAATACGACCTGGCCGTTCAGACTGAAGTCGCATTGGAAAATATCAGATATGTATCGGGTTTAGGACCACATATGAAAGTGGTCGGGGTCAGATTTGTGCTGTTCAAACTAGGGCTGTAAGAAAATATCAGTTCTGCAATATATCACAATATTTCATTTTACAATACTGTATCGATATTACAAAGCACTGTATCAATATTTTTAGGTATTTATTCAAATGCAAATATTGTGGAGGTTCATTTTAGTTTTTTTGGTTTTTCTTTTTTGTTTATGTTTTATTTATTATTATTTGACACTCTTTTATTAAATAATGTTTGTTCCTTTGTTGAGATTGCACAAAAATAATATTCTGATGTCAGTTCTGAACTAATAGAATATGAACATTTGAACAGGATCTTAAACTGTAATGTCTGTAAAACAGAATTTCAGTTTGAACAGAGGAAAAGTTTGTGATACAACATTAGATCCTGATCTGATCAAATAAAAACGTGTTTAGTATTTGTGCATATTTCTGATGTAATTCAATTCTTCCAGGAAGTAATCTTTAAAAAAAACAACAAAAAAAACCCAAAACAAAACCAATAAAAAATTGCCTTTTTAACAGTACCATGCTATATCATGATATATCGTATCATGATCCCAGTATTGTGATTTGTATTGTATCACCAGATTATTGCCAATACACACCCCTAGTTCAAACTGTGATTTAGTGATTTATTCGGAACATGCAATGAAATTTAACATGTATGCAAACAAGCAAAACATGCATAATAACAAAAATATCAACAGTCATAACAATCCTTGACCGAAGAACAGCACAATAGTTCCATCTACATGCCCAAAAAGGGGTGGGAAGAAATGCAACTTGTCTTTAACAGATCGGATACAGGTCACATATGGACACAAAAATCAGATTTGGGCCACATTTTGCTGTGGTCTGAACGTAGCCTTAGTTAATGCACATTTTCTCAATGTTTTATTTTGCTTTCTGGAAGATGACTCAGTTTAAAATATGAATATATCTTTGTTTAAAATGTTGAGATATAGTGTTTTTTTTTGTTGTACTTTCTTTCAACCAAGCACTATGATCCTAAAATACTATAAACAGCAGGAGGTTGAGGAGACAATAAACACACCATAAAGGTGCAACAGTGTAGTAAACAGATGAATTATTGGTTATAGATGATTAGGAATAGATTTGAATTCCAAGTAGTTTGAAATATTCCAACAGAGGTTTCCAGAGACGGAGCGGTATGGGCACAGTTGGACTGGGACAGACTGAAATTTGAGTTACAAGTCATCTATGGTGTCAGATTGTGACAGATTGTGTCCCTGAGTGTCCTGGTTTTTTGTGGGAGGACCGGCCGTCCACTCACATGTCTGATGTGAACAGTGTGGACAACTCCTGTTTGACTCTCAAATGGATAAAAACCTGGAACACAAGTGCACAAACAGGGCTATCCTCTTAAGCAATAGAGAGAGACGCCAATGGACTAAAGCAAAAAGGACAACTGCATGTGAAGTAGATGGACACATGGGGGGGTATGTCCCGCTGACAGGTGAAGGCTGTTCTATTGGAGGAGTACCGTGTCATGCATATTGTGTTTGCACCTGGAAATGGACGCCAGATCAGATTCTGTTCTGCATTTTTAAGGAAAGAAAATAACTACGTTGGAACATTTATTTCATAATTTAATAATAATATTTAATAACAAAAATAGTATTAATTATTGAGTCATGATCCACTCAATGACATTGCCATCGTCAGCACAGAATGACTGAACATTTCTGCCAACGCATTTGGGTCAGTTTGCTCAAGTAGAGTTAGCCTTAACCAGGGATGCACCGATACCACTTTTTTCCAGAAGTACTTCCATTTGAGAACTTGCTGATACCGAGTACTGATCTGAGTCCTTAATAATCCCATTCCAGTTGTTAGTTCCTTTTGTAAATGTGCTTTATTGTCGTTGTCATTAGTCTGACTGGAACAAAGTGCTGCTACTGACATTTTAATGTGTTGGAATGAGCATTTGTCAATTAATCCACCAGGGGACGCCACTCTGAATTAACCATACTGGACAAATACCACAAAGACAAGGAAAGTTTTATGAGAAGAAGAAGAAGAAAGTCAGTAATAATAAACATGTAGACGACAGAGGTAACACTACTGTGATACTAATGTTAATATTGCTGAGGGTAGATGTCATATATCTGTCAGTAGTTTTTCTCTAACTCACACAGTGGCTCTTTGAACAGATCCTCTACCTCCACGGTTCCCGCTGGTATTCTCTGTCTGGGTACGCATCCGCCAGCACCTGGAAAACAGATGGAATGTACGCAGAGGACGGACGGACACATCCGTCTGTGTCGTTAACGTTACTTTTGTCACCGTCGTTTATTTCGTTAAATCTCCACTGATGACATGACTCCTCCTCCTCGTACCTGCTGCACTGAACTGGGAATGCCGTGCTGCCATAAAGTGGTATTGGCAAGTTCTCAAATGGAAGTACTTCTGGAAAAAAGTGGCATCGGTGCATCCCTAACAGTTACTTTGTCATTTTGTTTGGACATGTAACGTTGCTGAACTCAGACCTGACCCCAGATTGTAACGCTGCCCCACAGGCTTGTACTATTGGCACTAGGCATGATGGGTAATCCCTTCATCCTCACCCTGATGGGCCCATCATTCTGGACCAGGGTCAGTCTGGACTCACTGACCTTTTTCCAGTGAAACCCAGTCCGACCGTATTGTCCTAAGCACAGTGGCAGCATCACATGGGGTTAAATAAGTTCCATAAATGCAGCTGAAACATATGAACCACTGGAATCATTATCCATTAAAAGGATCGGAACTATTTACTGAGTTAAATCAAGGGGAGTTTTTTTGGCCAGGCTGTGTATTTTTAGGGTTTGCACGACCCAGTGTGTCCTGTTGTCAACATATTTGATAAGTCTAACCTGACAGCTGTAATAATTTACTGATAATTAATAATGTGAAATGCTGCTGCAGAATGGACAGTCTATCCTTGATATTGATTGATTGATTGAAATCTTTATTTCGAACATGTAGATAGTGAAATCAAAACAAAAATCAACCAACAAAATATAAGTACTGGTACATAAAAGGCTGATAAGCATACAAAATAATAATAATAATAATAATAATGATAATAATAATAATAATAATGATGATGATAATAATAATAATAATAATAATAATAATAATATAAATAAATAAATAAATAAAATAAATGAAATGAAATTATACATGCTCAAAAACGAGTATACTCCTACCCCCAATTTCTATTCCTTATGATCACTATATAGCAATTATTACGTTATATAATAATAATAATGATGATAATAATAATAATAATAATAATAATAATAATAATAATAATAGTAGTAGTATAACAATATCACACATCCTTTTTCCTATATACACTAATATGATAATACCTATTTACAAATTATCCTACCAGATATTAATACCAGATATTAATAAAAACTAAAATATGTGCAGCAATTTAGTGTTTTATGCTTAGTCAGAATTTCATCTGATAAGTGAGGATTTTTGAGTTACTTATGGAATCTGTCAGAGGAATTTAGGGTCGGTGAAGGATGGAGAGTGTGTGTGTGTGTGTGTGTGTGTGTGTGTGTGTGTGTGTGTGTGTGTGGGGTGTTAGAAGTTAAACATCATCCCGCTCCTTTTCCAATGATTTACTTTCTTTTTATATAATTCTTTTGTTGTTTGATTTGTATTGCAATATTCAAAATAAATAAATGAACAAATTATTTTTTTCAAGGATGCATGAGCATTACTTCAGGTTCAGGGACACGTGTCATGAACGACAGGATGATATGAGATGAACGTACAGGTCCAAGGAAAAGAAAGAAGAGGGAATAATAAGAAGCTTTATATTCCTTCAGTTATGGCGGGAGAGTAGAAAGAGGGTAAAGCGCCGAGAAACCAGGAGAGAAAAGGAAATGACACATAGGTGGAAAGAATCTCATCCCTGCTCCCGTCTCACGCTGGGTTTTCTCTTTCTTCTCTCCCTCGCTCCAGAACAGTTGCACACTTGAGTTTGTCCACAGTTGCACAGTTGAACGTGCACACACACACACACACACACAAACACACACACACACACACACCATAATTGAAGAGTAATTGAACACTTCTTATCTGCTTATCTGTCCAAAGAGGTTCAAAGTAAAGCTTCACGTGCCTCAGAGTCTGTGTATGTATTTGTATATGTATCTGTGTGTGTGTGTGTGCGCGTGTGTGTGCGTGCGCGCACCGTCTGATTCTTATCACACTGTTTGACTTCGAGCTGCTTTTAAGGCAATGAATTCAGATCTCGTCCTCTTCTTTCGGTCTTCCACTCTCTTCCCTTTCAGGCCGTCTTTCCAAATCTCCTCCGGTGTGTGTTAATCTGTCTCTCTTTTCCACTCACACTCATACTTTCTCTAAAGTTGAAAACATTCATTGTCAACATAAAAAAAGCAAGAGCAATATATTCAGGGTTCTTACAGGTGCTTGAAATCCTTGAAAATACTTGAATTTTAATGTGTTTTCAAAGTCTGAAAAGTGCTTGAATTTTAGTTTCGGTGCTTGAAAGTGCTTGGAATTCTAACTCTGTAATGTGATTTATTTCTTCATTTTGAATATTAACTCTGCCAGGTTAGATGCCAAACCAAAGCTACTTACAGAGAGGTGAAAAATCAAACTTTATGTCAAAAACTAAACTTCTCAGGTCGACTCCAGGTACATTTTTTTTTTTTTTTTCTTTTTTTCTTTGTCTCGGTGTGAGTGTGTCTGAAGAACACCAAGTGGCTTTTTTTATATTGGATAAAAAGAGAAGCAGTGTAAAACATGTTCTTCTTTAATTTCTTAACTTTTTGCTATTATGAAACAGAATTTTAAATGTTTATAGCATAATTCAGTTCACATCATCCTACTATATAATGCACATTCTGTGTCCGTCTGATTGATGTTGCAGCACAGGAGGACGTTTGTACGGATTTTCCTCAGCCTTCACAGGCCCAACTGCCGCCAAACTCACCAAATGAATAGAAACATTACCTGACTATCTACTAGGCACAATTGTATGTCCGTATTCAAATGTTGTGAGGTATGCTGGGTGATTTTAACCTCTCATGCTATCGTACAATGGCACCACAGGTACAATGCTGCTATGTTGTGATAAAAGGTGAAAAAAATTACTCATGAGTTTATGTATTCCTGTAGATATGGATTTACCCCAGCGATAAGGTGCTGTTCTGGGAAAAATATGAAAATGACCCTTAAAAGTGCTTGAATTTGACCTTCAAAATGTGTCCAAACCCTGTCTATTACTTGCCTGCTCCTTTGTGTAAATTAGTGTCTAGAAATATGCAGAGGTGCAGGTTAGACAAGTTGAAAAATAACAGATAGTAACCTGTGACAGCACAGAGCTGGGAGTTCTGAGTTTATTCTGTGTCTTTGTTAACAATACGACGTGTCAGGTTTGGGACACATTTGGAAATATGAGAATACATCAGCTTCTTCTGACTCCAGAGGTGAGAGGGTCTGTTGTCAGAGACCCTCAGGGCAAGTCGCTAAAGACTCTCAGGATTTTCTGTGTAAATCAATGCCAAAGAATAAATAAATCTGAATTGTCAAGGTTTTTTTTTTTTTTTTAGATTTGCATTCCTTCAAGCCTTTGAATACTTGCCAGGATTGTGGTTTGGTTTGAGTCATGCAGTCATGCACAACTTGAACATAATGGGGCATGTGCAAATATTAAATAGCAGCAACAGGTAGTGAGTGACAGAGAGGAAGATAGCCCCGAGGCAGACGGAGGGGAAACTGTTGTACCTCTGGCTCATATTCTAAACTCAAACCCATGTAAATTTGACATTTTACAATGCGCTATCTGCGGTTTGGCCCCAGGGCTACCAACACTTTCTAACATGCAAAAGACATTTTCACCTCTCAATTGCAGTAAAAAATTAAACATGGAAAAGTAGAGGAAATCCTCAGCAACACACTGTGCATCTGTTGTTTTTTTTTTTTTTTTGTGTGTGTTTTTTTTTTTTTTTTTCTTTAAATGTCATTTGCCAGCAGCATAGATCACAGAGATTAAAGAGGAGAATAAAAAAAGAGATGAAAAGAAGAGAAAAAAGGGAGGGGCTGACTATAAAATTAGAGATGAGAGGGTTTAGGGTGTAGTAAGAACGACACAGGTTTATGCACTGAAGTGTGTGTTTGTGCACGCTCCTGCTTGTTAGTGTGTATCTGTGTGTGTGTTTCTGAGGGTGTACCAACAGTTAGATGGGTGTGAGAACTTAACATTACATACCTTTACTCTTCTCACTGATCCACACCTGAATCTCTTATAAAACTTTGACCTACTTTAGGTGTTTGGATGTGGCTCAGGTGGTGCCACTTTTCCTCCAGCTGATCACAGAAGTGGAGAAAGCGTCATAGTTTTCTTATGTGACCTCAACACTTTTGTTTAGATAATGATCCAAAACCTCTTGACAGATTGAGTGGCCTGTTGAGTGACATGGTTTGTTACTGACAGTCATCATATGTCATGGTTTTGTGTTGTCAGTCCTCAGTGACAGTTGGCACATGTGTACTCAGCGAATAGAAGAAGGTACAAAAACAGGAAGAGCTGGTGAAATGATTCTATGATTCTGGGCATAGCAACATGATTGTAAGGCTATTGTATTAAAAAAAATTACTAATATCTCCCAAAATATTGGTCCTATCAACTTACTGTTTTCACTAGTCTGTTCATTGACCAAGAATACAGAAGTTTGACAAACTGCAGCAGTCAGCTGTGTACGGATTTAGTGTGATGACCGAGACACTCACACACAGAGTCCACTTCCCTTTTATAATATAGTACTTGGACAGTCTGCATTACAATGCACAGCCATGGAAACTATATTAACTATAGAGCTATATTTACCTCCGCCAAGGAGGTTATGTTTTTGTTGGCGTTGGTTTGTCTGTCTGTTTGTCTGTCTGTGTGCAAGATAACTCAAAAAGTTATGGACGGATTTGGATGAAAATTTCAGGAAATGTTGATACTGGCACAAGGAAGAAATGATAAAATTTTGGTGGTGATCAGGTGTGTGTGTGTGTGTGTGGGGGGGGCACTGATCTGCCTTGGCGGAGGTCTGCGCTCTCCGAGAGCTTGTGGTTAATAATATAAAGGTGTGTGCATGTACACTGACCAGACCCTGAACCAAGGTTATAATAGTTTTGGATTTTTAATTATAGTTTAGTTTTAATTAGTTTTGACTTTTTTTTCTCTTATTCAGTTAATTTTAATTAGTTTTTAGAGCAGGTTTGTTAGTTTTTATTAGTTATCGTTTTTTTCTGAATGCTTAGTTTTAGTTTAGTTTAGTTTAGTTTTAGTATTAGTTTTAGTTATTTCATATATTTTATCTTCCTCATCATCCTATTCAAAGAAATTAGTGAGGCGCGGATATGGGTTACCCTGGGCACTTTATTTGGGGGTCGGGTTAGGGCGGCTCATGGACTGAGCAGAGACACAATGTACCGTACAATGTATAAATTCCCTATAGCAGGTTGAGGGGGGTGCAATCCATACACGTCAATTACGTGAA
Source organism: Sphaeramia orbicularis (assembly GCF_902148855.1). Taxonomy (NCBI): domain Eukaryota; kingdom Metazoa; phylum Chordata; class Actinopteri; order Kurtiformes; family Apogonidae; genus Sphaeramia; species Sphaeramia orbicularis. The sequence continues at coordinate 4,577,582 of NC_043967.1, forward strand.
ACAATGCGAAGATGTGCAAAGCATGAGAGGAGATGCACAAAGCAGCCAGCAGTTAAAGCAGATAGAAACATATATAAACCAGCTAACCAGCAGTTAAAGCAGATAGAAACATATATAACCAGCTAACCAGCAGTTAAAGCAGATAGAAACATATATACACCAGCTAACCAGCAGTTAAAGCAGATAGGAACCTATTATAAACCAGCTAACCAGCAGTTAAAGCAGACAGAAACATATATAAACCACTTATAAACATATATAACCCAGTTCCTCATCAGTAAACCACACCTTAGCAGATCTCTCATCTCTTAATCATCTCCAGTTCCATTATTAGCCAACTTTGCTTCCGTTCAGTTCAGCTAGCTGTAGCTAGTAACATCAAACGTTTTTGAACATTCTAACAGGTTCCATACCTCTGTAATTGGATTAGTTTTCATCCTCCTCTTTTCTCCTCTTCTAAACTGTGCAGTTCAGGGCTTGGAAGGCCTTTTCATGGTGATAAACTCTCCAGTTTTAACCTGGATGCTAGTTCAACACTGACTCTGTCCTTTAGCTCTGCTCTGTCTCTGTCACTCACGTGCACACACGGTACGCCAAAAAAAAAAAAAAAAAAAAAAAACCCGACCCATGTATCACTAAAGTAAATCCCAGACAGGACTGTGCTGCTTTGTCCCAGCTTTAGTCTGTATGTTCCAGGTAGAGTGGAACATACAGTCGTTAACGATAATAACCTTGCCCTGAACCTGCAGCTTCTTAAACCAGGAGTGACACAGTAATGACATAAAAATCAACCCAACTCAGTGAGATAAGCTAATAATGCTTAATCAATAATTCAATTATTTACGTATTTGCAGTATGGTTGCATATTAATTACATTAATGTGACGTATTGTTCAGCTTAACCTCATATAAAAAATGTACTGTCTTCCAGAGAAAGGCTGTGATTTAGTTGACAGTATTTGTTTGACAGAAAAACATCTGCCTGAGTTTAAAGTGAATTTCCACAGTGGGTGTTTCCATGGGTGCTGCGCTGCCTCTTTTGAGTTTTTATCAAAAGAGCATTTGCAGAGGGTCGGCCGGCGTTGGCTCCACAATACACGATTAATGGTCGATAGCATCCTGTCGATATTTCAGTCAGAGGACCAGGGTCCAAGCAACACTCTGAATAATCGCCACATTCATCCGTCTCACAAAGCCCAGGCTCTTTTCCTCCATAAAATCATCCACACACCGTGAGACGGATAATCACAGGTGATCGATTTCAGTTCATCATGTTGAGAATGCAGAATTAGATCCAATCAGGTCAGTGTACATCCCAGTCACCTTCCTGGTGTGGATGAGGAAGAGGGCGCTTTAGTGGAGGCAAAGCTTTATTTATGAAGTCACACACTTATTGAACTATTTCACTAACATTTACAACTGGAACAGTGGAAAAAATTGGACTTAAACATTTGCATCTTACGTCCAGACACAGCAGGCAAAAACATAAATGTTTCATGCAGTGGTTCAATTTGAGATTTTGGGCTTGTTTACTCCTTCAGAAAATGTTCTTTCAAGCAGCTGTAAAGAAAACATGGGAAATATACATTAAGATGTTCATTTTATTACAGTTTGTTTACTGTTTACTTTAAGTTTCTCCTAAATTTACCAAGAAGTTAGCATTCTAACCCGACATGTGGAGTTTGGTGTGTTTACTGAAGTCTGTCATGACTGGTATCATCGTAAAGCTCTGAGTCTCCTGCACAACGCTATGTAAACCAAATAAGGACATTTCCTTTCTATTAGGAACCAATAATGAATGTCCAGAGGGGGATCTCAAATGTCATTGGCCACTGCTGGTTTCTGCTAATGTGATTCGCTCAGACGCATCACATGGTGTACTCTGATACTTCCACGTTTAGCTTCCCGCGGGACCTCCGAAAATACCCGTAACACCGCAACTTTCAAGGAAAAGAAAGCAGCAATTGTGCCTTGAAAGATGTAAAAAAGGGAAACAATCTATTGGATGAACTGAAAAACCACCAGGAAGCAGCACATCTGAGCACAAACTATCAGTGGGAAAGTGGGAGGAGTTTAATGACTGTGGCTGATTTCTATGTCTGTTGCCGCGTTTCCACTACGTGGTGTCGACTCAACTTGACTCGGCCTTTTTGCGTTTCCATTACAAGAAAGGACCTGGAATCTGGTACCTGGTACTAGTTTTTTGGTATCACCTCTGCTGAGGTTCCAGGACTGGGGACCAGATCCTAAAACGTGACGTGTAAACGCTGCAGACCACTGATTGGTCAGAGTCGTCTTTGTGGCCCGCCATTTTATAAAAAACAGATGCTGAAGTTTACAGTAAATGTAGCGGTAGGTTAATCCACATGATGACAGCCCACAAAACTACACCATGGTTTGTCGAGGAGGTTCAGAAGTAAAAATTCAGCATGAGTTTGATGGGACAACATGCAACGAGCGAATTTATCAGCAACTCTCTGAGTAGATGACACAGAAGTAACGCACTGCATCCCTATGACGACCAGGTACTGTAAAGTCAGTAGTATCCTGAAATAGGACCTGGTACCAGAGTCGAGCCGAGTTGAGCTGAGCCGGTTCCATATAGTGGAAATGCTGCATATGTCTGTTTCTAAACATTGATTATATATATATATATATATATATATATATATATATATACACATATATATATATATATATATATATATATATATATATATATATATATATATATATATATATATATATATATATATATATATATACACATATATATATATAATATATGTGTATATGTATATGTGTGTGTGTGTGTGTCTGTACATACTCTGTATATGTAAAATCCAACGTGTACTGTGTGTGTTTGTGTATGTATTTGTTTGTGTGTGTATGTACTTGTGTGTGTGTGTGTGTGTGTGTGTGTGTGTGTGTGTGTGCGTCAAAGTGCTTTTATCTGAAAGTGATGTTGCAATGACCTGTAACTTCCCCTCTCACAGGAAAGCTCAGTGTCTGTGCATCTGTCAGTGTGAGCAGATATTCAACTAACCAGGAAGGCAGTGTGTGGCAGTGGAACAGAAGGGGTGTCATGAAGTAAGAAATATGACACCAATGATTGGAAATAGGAAATAAAAATGTCTTTAACCTGGTTCTTAGTCTGGATCCTCTGTCCAAGTCCAAATGGAAACGTCAGCATTTGGACTTTTTACCTTTTTGAGAGGAACGATGTCAGATGCATCTGTTGTTGCACAGAACTTGAAAATAGTGATAGAAGTTGACAGATAGTGGAGTTTTCATCAACAGCAGGTGAACTCCACAGAGACTATGATATCAGTGTTAGTTAAATCTGTAAATGGACCTGTGTCTGTGTCGGCCTTCTACCACAACAATGGACAATGGAATAACAGGCTTTTCACATGACAACATACTCTAAAACCTCAAATCTGTGATCAGTTTATTCAGTAGAAGCCTACCTGGAAATGTCCAGTGACATTTTCAGAGGTGTTCTAGTCAGGCCGGGTTTATGTGGATTCACATAATAGAAGGGGCTGAGGTGAGCTGACCTGATAACACCAGTGAACAGCAGCGCATACATCACACAACAGGGTTTGAACATCATATGCAAACAGTAGAATTAGGATTAGGATAATAGGGACCAGACACTAAACATCTTATTATGTGCATAAGACTATAACATGTCCAAACAGCAAAATAGAAAGCAAGTAATGTATAAAATGAGACCAGAATTAACCCTTAAAGAACCAAACATCCTCCTTTAACCCTTACAGACCCAAACGTCCACCTTTAACCCCTACAGACCCAAACGTCCACCTTTAGCCCTTTAAGACCCAAACGTCCTCCTTTAACCCTTAAAGACCCAAACGTCCTCCTTTAACCCTTAAAGACCCAAACGTCCTCCTTTAACCCTTAAAGACCCAAACGTCCTCCTTTAACCCTTAAAGACCCAAACGTCCTCTTTTAACCCTTAAAGACCCAAACGTCCTCCTTTAACCCTTAAAGACCCAAACGTCCTCCTTTAACCCTTACAGACCCTAATATCCTCCTTTAACCCTTAAAGACCCAAACAGCCACCTTTAACCCTTAAAGACCAAACATCCACCTTTAACCCTTAAAGACCCAAATGTCCTCCTTTAACCCTTAAAGACCCAAACATCCTCCTTTAACCCTTAAAGACCCAAATGTCCTCCTTTAACCCTTAAAGACCCAAACGTCCACCTTTAACCTAAACCATCTACTGATCTAAACTGTTTAATTCCTGTTGATCTACTAATTCTATCAATCCATGTCAATAATTGGTGTAAAATGCAGTTCTTCATCTTTTCATGGTCATCAGATATGACCCATTTCGACGTTCAGAGGCTCTGTAGTTACCGTGGAAACACCGTCATCTTCTACAACATTAATTCACCAGTAAAACCCATGGAGTTGGATCAATGACAGTGGATGGACACACTGGGTTTATGTTCAGTTAATGATAGTTTGGACTGAAAAAGACACTGTTTATTCCGTTTTCTCTGTTTCTGATAGAATAACCGTCAACTTTAATCTGAGCTTTAATGAACATCTACATGATCAGTGAATTAAATATAAGGAAGTACAGGATTTACACTGAAAAAATGCAAAATACAGACAATAATATTAGAATAAATGGTGATAAATCACTTAACCTCTTGAGACCCAGCAATGCATTTTTGTCCCCTGTAGTGGACAAGAGTTTCACAGCTTTACTTTAAAAAAAAAAAAGTCCACTGGAAAGGACATAAAAAAAAAAAAAAAATATATATATATCTGAAAAAACTGTTGCATCATGGTGTTTCCAATTAAGGCATTTGTTTAATGTAAAATGGTGAAAATGTTTTCTTACTGGGTCTCAGGAGGCCATGAAAGGTTAAACAGAGAGAAAAATTAATTTGGGAACTGATGTAAAAGGGTCTGGGTCTGGTTCTGGGTCTGTATGGGTTAAAACAACTAGAAAATAAAGAAATGGTGGCTTTAATTTAGAGTTTTTGAGTATTTATCCTTGGAGTGTGTAATTGTAGTCCAGAACCCTGGTATTAAAGCGTATTTGTACTGTGGGTGTTTTCCTCTTCTGTGTTGGTTTTGGTCCTGTGAATGGTGCTTATTGTGTGATCTCCATTGTTTGAAAGGTTCTGTATTGTTTTAATGCAGATCAGGGTTCTGTGGTGACTCTGTGAACTAGTGGTTGTTGTTGTTGTCGTCTACCTCTGCCGTCCCTCTGGCAGGACACAAGGCTTCTACCCATCCGCTCTGTGTGTGTGTGTGTTTGCGTGTGTGTGTGTGTGTGTGTGTGTCCGTTGTTTTGCAGGATAGAGGAAATGAAAGCTCAGACTGGGCCTGCAGGCGTTCTAAACTGTCTCTGTCCTTCACATACATGTGTTTTTCACTGTTGGTGCATGAACCAAAGCTCCTCCACTCCCACAGACGAGTGTGTGACAACAGCAGTTAATGATCAAAAAGAGGAAAGGATGCACTTCTCTTTTCTCTGTGTGATACGTACACACACACACACACACACACAGATGCATAGATGAACGGAGTGTAAGGAAGTGATTGAATCTCAGCTTTTATTGTGAAACCCTGTCCAGTGCACTGAGCTTTGTCTCCTTCCCCTTTTTAAGGTGTGTGTTTTTTTTTTTTTACAGGCGTTAACATTTGTGTGTGTGTGTGTGTGTGCGTGTGTGTGTGCATGTTATAACCTCATTGTGTGTGTGGTACTGGTTTAAACTGTATTTCCTCAGTGCCAGTAGCTTACATTGTGGACTCACAGTATTTCATCATACTCATACTAGTGGTGCTCATTGTTCAGTTAATGTTCCATTTACACTCATTATCTTCTTATCAGCTGATTATTCATCTAATTATTTCCTCTGCCAGGAGGTATTGTGATCATTTTGCTTTGTGTGTTTGGTTGCATGTTTGTTTGTTTGTTTGTTAGTAAGATAACTCAAAAAGTTATGCACGGATTTTCATGAAATTTACTAGAAATGTTCATACTGGCACAAGGAAGAAACAATTAAATTTTGGTGGTGGTGGTGGTGGTGGGGGGCAGATCTGTCTTTGCAGAGGTCTGTGCTCTCTGAGTGCTTTTCTTGTTTACCAATGGGACCCATTTGTGTGGAGAACCTCCTGATTTCCCCCGAAAAACCCAAACTCTGATCGCAGGACGCTGGCAGGTCCACACACACCCCCTTACCTCCTACTGTCTTTACCTCCTTTCTTCCTTCCTTTCTTCCTTCCTTTCTTCTTTCCTTCCTTCTCTCTTCCTGCCTCTTCACACTACTGACAACATTAGTGATGAGTGAATAACGGTGAAGAAGACGAGGGTACATGAGTTGCGGTAGACTTTTGGTCGTTTACTGCAGCTTTTCTCTTCATTTCTTATCTTTTCTCCTTTGGCTTGTTTTGGGATAGTGAAAAAAACAGAACAAAATGAAAAGAATCTCAGACACCTACCCTCTTTTCATGAGCAGGACCACTGTTTCTAACTCCTCAGTAAGGACAGTATCTTTTGTCTGTCCTAAAAGTCTATAGAAGTTACTAAATGACATCATCACCAAATTTGCATAATTGTAAATGTGCATGTAATTGTAATGACCGATGTAGGACAGAGGAATAACATTGTGTTAGAGACAGACAGTGAGAATAAAAACAGCCTAAATCTGTTTAGAACTACAAATGAACTCTACTGAGTCCATTCTACTTTTATTTAAATCCCCATTCCATCCGTCCTCCTTTATTCGGGCTTGAGGACCGGCTACATTAGTGGCTTTTCTATTGAACACATGCACAAAACTTTACTGATATTTACTAAATGTCGAAAAAACAGAAGTGCGAAATGTCGGTTTTTCCATTAAATCACAAATGCGATGATTTATTTATTTATTATCGTGAGATAACAAGAGAAGTAATTCCATAAACATGATGATGAACATAAATATCAAGTTGATTTACAGATATATTCATTATTATTATTAAATATAACCCCTCTGCCCTGTGCCAAATTCTAACATGATTGGTTTTCCTGGTGTGTCCGCACATACCGTTTCTTTTAAAACTCTTCTTCTTTGCTTGTTGTAACATCGTCAACATCCATTTTTCTATTCATGTCACTCTAGTTGTGGAAAAATGTCTTTCCATTGCAGTTTTGCATGATATATCAATTTCCCTATGCCCAGAAGACCATCTCTTGCCAGCACAAAAAAAAACTTCTCATCGAAAAACAAGAGTTTTGGCAAAAATGCCGTTTTTCATTTAGGTAAATTTTTATGCGCAAATTATATTCACGCAACTTTAGGGTCAATGGAAAAGTGACTGCTGACCCAAAAGAGACACTCTGGACCAGTTACTGAAGTTAGTTATCGGTTTAGTATTTAGCTGTATTTTCTTCAGTTTGGAAGAAACTGAAGAAAATCTGAACATTTGTAATTTTCAGTCGACATGAACAATGGAAATGGACCAAAAAGAGACAATAGAGAAAACTGTCAATGTCAGTGGGACTGATTTATATTCAGTGATTTGATTTAGACAAACAGCCATATGTGTTTTCATCTCAGAATTTCCAAAAGTCTCCAGTAAAACCAGAAAAAAGAGGATGGATTTGTCACTAGTGGCTTTTTAAATAAAGAGTCTCTACAGGGGTCTGAAAAACCACTAAATATACCAACAAAGGGTCTGAGTGGGAAAGACTGACTGATACAGCTGCAGACCGACCCTGGGTTTGGGCTCATTTACAGGAAAATGTGTGGGTTTTAGTGTTTGAGTCACTTTACAAAGGATTATCAAAGTTTCCAAACAAATTTTAAAAGTAGCTAAATTTGTTGCTCAGTGCTTTTCGGGGGAAAAAATGTAAGGGTAGAATGAAAAGTTGGTAAATCTAGCAACAAAATTGTTAAGTTGGCATCAGTGAGTAACACAAGCCCAAGAGGAGGTCATGTAGTGAACCCCCACCCCACCCCACCCCACCCCCTTGAATGTGACAGCGTCCAAACTATGAGTGTCAACCTCATTTTAACTCAAATATACAGCCCAATGTGGTCTAAAGTAAAAAAAAAAAAAAAAAAAAGCATAAAAATAGAATAATCACCTGTGAATAATGTCAACTCCTTTATTTTCTCTCTTTAAGAATGAGAGACATAAAATTACATGATGAAAATGTTTACGTCTACAAACTATTTTAATTTTGATAATACTCTGTCTCAGTTTATCCACAAAGCTTTTAGTAATTTAGAGAAACCTGAGAAACATGAACACAACAGAAAAAAAAACCCACTTAACAACAAATATGAACAAAATAAAGAATAACAAGAGGAAACTTTTTACAAAAATGAACAAAAATTTGAGAAACATGAACAAAATGAACACAAATTAAACCAAAAAGCCAACACATATGATCGAATTAATCAATAAGAACAAAAACATGCATAAAAATGAACAACTTGACAAACATTAGCAACATGATGTTAAAATTACTCTTAATTCTATTCTGACATTTCATGTTGTTTATATTTGTTTAGGTTTTTCACCTTTTTTTGTGAAAATATAGTTTGTAAATGTAAACATTGTCATGTTTCCTTTTTTTTTTTACATGAAACTAAGAGAAAAATGTGTAGTTGTCCTTATTCGTTGGTTATTATGTGAATATTTAACTGCTCTGACCCACTTTAGGTCATATTTGTCTGTATGAGGAACCTGAACTAATATGATTTTAACACCTTTTACTGTTAATATCTTCAGAGTAATTTTTGCATTTTTCAAATCCCTCCCACGGGCCGGACTGGACCCTTTAGTGGGGCCGGTTTTAGCCCACGGGCCGTATGTTTACCCCCTGTGTTCCAAACAGAGGTTGTATGAGGTTGTATTTTGCACCTGTCCTGTTTCAGTGCTGTAGACGCAGATAAAGTGAAAGTGAGCCTCATTCAGTGTGGATCCCAGAGGGTTTGTGGGCCGTGGTGGTCCTGTAGCTGCAGACTGGATTACAGCAGAGCCTGTGTTTGTGGCGCTCAGCTGTTTGTTCATATTGTTTGTTGGGCGTGTGCAGCTGAACTGATAGTTTCAGAGTAAATCACTGTCCTCACATAGATGGCATCATCCGCTGTTTTCCTTTTGAACCCGTCTGCAGACTACCGACGGTTACTACTGTCAGATAGAACTAATGTTTCTGATGTTTCTGTTGCTTTTTCTTTGTCTTCTTTCATAAAATACTTGTTTTCTTTCTCCTTGTTAAAAGAAGTGTTTTCAAAGCCGACAGCTCTTTATTAGAATATGTATAGGATTTGAAACAAAACCCTCAAATATTTATCACACACTGCTTTTGATGTGTGCTGCTTTTGTTTGTTTGGATAGTTTGATTTGGCCTTCAGTGTGTTGTTACAAATATGAAGGATTTAATACTTTTATCACAGTGGAAAAGGTTCTTCAGTGCAGTTTACATTTTACTGTCGAACCTGAAAACAATGAACAGTTTGTTGTTTGTTCAGTGTGTTTTCCTACAGTGGCAGTAGATATTAAACTGATTATTAGTGTGTGTGTGTGTGTGTGTGTGTGTGTGTGTGTGTGTGTGTGTGTGTGTGTGTGTGTGTGTGTGTGTACATGGCTCGTTGATGTGCAGTGACAAACAAAATGAGTATTTAATGAAGTTAAATTATTTCTAAATAATCTAAATAATTAGATGCAAATGGTGGGGCTAATTTTTATTGTGATTATATTCCAATCATGTTTTCATTTGAAGTAACGGTTGTTCCACAGTGAAGAATCCACATGTGTGTTGGATGTATGTGATCATTACTGAGTCCAGTCCACTTCAACCCCAGCTGTAAAACACTGGGGGTCAAACATAGGCCCCGGGGGCCAAAACCAGCCCACCAAAGGGTCCATTCCAGCCCATAGGATACATTTCTGAAATTACACTGAAGATATTAACAATCTATTGTTTTGGTTTAGGGGCCATATAAAGCCCTACTTTGGCCTCAAAGTGACTTGGACCAGTAAAATATTATCATAATAACCTATAAATACTGATAACTACAGATGTTTCCTTTTTGTTTTAGTGGAAAGAAGTGAAATTACATGACAATGTGTAAATTTACAAATTAGCCTTTCACAAAAAATACCATGAACAAGTATGAACAACCTAAAATGTCTTAAGCGAAGTGGAATTTTAACAATATTCTGCCTTTTACTAAATGTTTTGTGTATTTGTAGATCCACTGTGATCTGTACGTTCTAATGCATTTGTGTAAATTATAAACTGAAGCATAGTTTTATTAAGATTGCACTTATTTTTCTAAAGACATTTTAGGTTGTTCATAGTAGTTCATGTTAGTCATAGTTTTGTAAATTATACTTTGTACATGTAGACATTTTTATAACGGAATGTTACTTTTTTCACTGTCATTATTTGAGTGGTCCAGCTCGCTTGAGGTTATATTGGGCTGAATGTGGCCCCTGAAGTAAAATGAGTTTGACAGCCCTGCCGTAAAACCTTCCAGATCAATGATGTTATAAAGTTCCTACAACATGTTCTGCTTCACAGACGTCAGAGGTCCATCACTACAAAGTTCTGGTAGTTTGCATTGGAGATGATGGATGTTAACAGGCGTCAGACTGGTCCTCACATCTCCAAAACATTTTAATGCACTGTTATCATATTATGTAATAATAATAATAATGATAATAATAATAATAATAATAATAATAATAATAATAATAGTAATAATAGTAATAATAATAATAATAATAATGATAGAGTTTCTTTATAAGGCATTTTTCATTCAGAGAATCTCTGAGTGCTACAATGGAAAAGGACAGATTTAAAAATATCAAACATCAACAATTCTAGGTTTTCTTAAATAAATATATTTTCAAGTTAGCTTTAAAAGAGTATTTTGACCATGTGTCCAAAATCAGTATTTTTGCTGTAAAAATATATCAACGAAAAAAACTATATCAAACTAAATAAAAGTTAGAAGAGCTTCTGTCACACTGCAAAACAGAATATATGACTTTGATAAACTGACTTGAATGTGGAATATTTATCTGAAAGATCATTTTTTTTATTTATTTACTTATTGTCAGACTTGTTCCAAGATTTTTCATTTTGTTCTAGTCCACTGAAATATTACAACTAATGTAAACAATATTTATAATAAAACCAGCTCCACTGTTGGAGGATGAGTATGGAGGACACAGGAAGTGTTTACCCTCAACTCATTTGGACTGGATTATACAGTTTGACCTGGAAATACATATATATTATATATATTATATATTCTGTTGGGTTTTTGTAAATTGGCTTAGAGTCTGGTTTTGACCAACTCTATATATAAAGCGTCATGAGATAACTTTTTTGTGATCTGGCGCTATATAAATAAAATTTGATTGATTGAGTGATTTGATTGGTTTTCCCCTGTAAGTCGCTTTGGAAAAAAAGCGTCTGCCAAAAACATAAACATAAACATATATATGGAGTCAGTAGACCTGCATAAGACCATGTGTGTATATATATATATATATATATATATATATATATATATATATATATATATATATATATATATATATATATAAACATAGATAAACAAAATCAAGTATATTCTGCTTAAAATAAGAATTGTATCATTCTATAATCCTGAAATCATATTTTCTTATTTTAAGAAAAAAACTTGATCAATGTAATTTTCTTACTGCACTGGTGACAATTTTGCTTGAAATAAGACATTTTAACCCAAGAATAAGTTTAATTTTCTTCTTTTATAACAGTCCTTTTTTGCAGTGCAGAAGTCCATTAGTGTCAGATGTGGACTGGACTTGGACTATGAACCGGAATAATCCAATTCAATAACAAACATATTAGGAAAAGGCCTAACTACATCTGCTTCATATGACACTATTCTGATCATCTAGTTGGTTGGTCATCTGTTATCCTCCAGGTTAGTGAAGAGGGTGAGTGGTCAACAAGTCCAGTGTGTTGTCATCACATGACATCCATTTCACACCACTTGATTGGTTGATGCTTTTAATGAAAACATATAATGGCATGTTAATTCATCACATGATGATGAATAACACTGGTCTACCGGTCAGATGGTTCCAGAATAAAAGTAGTTAAATTTTCTATCAATTTTCTATCAGTGGAACATTTGGACATCTGTTGGATAAATGGACACAAACCAACATATATGTGGAAGAACACATCATCATATGTATGAAAACATGAACTAAACAGCACTTTGGTCATTAGTTTAACAATTAATCTGATTAAAGTATGTAAGATTCAGTACATTTAACGTCTGAAGCAGATATTTACTTAGAAATAGTAGAACAGTGTGATGTAAATACTGTTTTGAACCTCCACTGTTACCTGTTTTAGAATAGAGTAGAATGGATCTTTATTGTGACTGTCACAGGAACAATGTAAATCCATTTAGCAGCTCTGTTCTGCGGAGCAGCGAAAACACTTAGAGCAAAAAAGACTGTATAAAAATATCACAGAAAATACTGAACAATATAGATATGTGCAAAAAGGTACAGGATAAAATGTTAAATATACTTTTACTAGTAAAGTACTACAGAAACTACTGAGATATACAAAAGCTAAGTGTGTACGACAGATGGGTGATACGTTCTGTTTCTAAACCTAAAATCATAAAAGCCCAGCGAAATCTAATTTAAAAAAAAAACTCATTCATATTATGTAGATTATCATGTGTTTTGCCTTTATTTGTATATATGTGTGTGTTGTGTCACTTTCAGCCTCTGTCTCCTGGCAGCTAATTTGAAAGTCATTAATTACACACTCCTCATTCATCTGTCTGTGTTTTCTACAGTCCTGTATGTGTACAACTGCATCCTGACAGCTGTCTGATTTATTCCCACAGTTATAAATTATATTTCAGACACACACACACACACAACAGATTGCTACTGACCACAGTTTGCTTGCCGCAAAACCGGTTAAGGTGACATCATCAGAAATGATGAGAAAGAGAGAGATCCATTTTTAAAGGAGCTTTCTTAGACGTGACCACACACACATGGTATGCTCCATACACACATTCACACAAAGACAGAGTACGCTCTAAGGACCACAGCAGGGGATCTGTGTGTGTGTGTGTGTGTGTGTGTGTGTGTAAATGTAAAATCCAGACAGCCATTCCAGAGGCCAGACTATTGAGTCTTATAAACTCTCAGGTCACAGATTATTGAAATAGCAGAGCAGATATATGGTAGACGGTGCTGGTGTGTGTTCTCCGTTTCACTGCTTCACTCTAGTGTCACAAATTGCCAAAAGACACTGGAATCAAAAAAACGCAAGCATTTCATGCAGATTTGATCTGATCAAAGTATACTCATGCATTTAGTATTTGCATATTGCAGTATTTAAAGCAGCAGCTCAGATGTGTGCTTGAACTCTGCTCTTATATGTAGCAGTTGTAATAGTGATTTATTTCAGCATCGTTTATAGTTCTACCGGGAACTGAACCAGCAACCCCTTGGCTACTATTTTATTTTAATAGTCTACCATGCACACAGACAGTCTATTGTAGAGTCTAATCTAACTACATATGTCTGCTTTTAACCTCCAAACCTCCATTTTTCATGTATTTGTTCCCTGTTAGGCCCATCTGGATTCCTCCAGCCTCATCATGAGAACACACTAACCTGTTTGTATTCTCTCGAGGCGCCTTTATGCCTTTGCACACATTTCAAAATAAAGTTTTACAGAGCGTGAGTCCCAGAGCGTTTGTGTGGAGCTTTTAGATTCTCCGTTGCAGATGAAAACAGCCAGTGTCTGTCAGGAGCAGACGGGGGGTTTGGGCCATTTGTAACACTTTCTTTTTCAGGGTCTTTTATGTCTGTTGTAAAGTTAAGAGTTTTTTCTTCAAAAAGGCAGAAATGCACCTGTTTCAATCTGCCGACAGGTTCAGAAAATTCCCATATCGGTGAAGTGAGAAATGCTCTTTCCTCTCAGTTGTCGCTGAGACACATTTGTACATCAGTCTGAAACTGTCAGATCCTGAGTCCACCACACCAGGGTACAAAGTGCACAGACCCCAGACCTGTACGGGCCTGGACTGAACCACTGTTCACCAGTGGTCTGGTCTGGTCCCAAAGAGGTAAATAGGCCCCCTACAGAGAGTTACACACACACACACACACTGTACAGTCCAGTGGTTCCCAGACCCTGTGTGGGGCAGTAATCCAGTGTAGTTATTTGAGGACAGACTCCTCTAATAGACTTTTAATAAACTGTGTGTGTGTGTGTGTGTGTGTGTGTGTGTGTGTGTGTGTGTGTGTGTGGGGGGGGGGGGGGGGGGTTGGACTGTCTGTGTATGTGTGTGTGTCTGTGTGTGTTCTTGTTGAGTTGTGTGTCTTCAAGTGTTTGTATCAGCTCCAAAAACACAAACAGTTCAGTTACAGTGATAATTTGTGGTAACACAGAGGTTTAGACTAGAGCTGCAACAAGTATCGAGTAATTCAAGTAATTCGAGTACACAAAATCCTTAAATCATTTTTTTTGCTTTGAGTATTGGTTTAATTATTAATTTGGTTTCAGTATCACTTGTGTTCGTGTCCTTCACGGACTGTAAACAGTGACGCACACAAGTCAAAAAGTTGGTCCAATGGAAGAGAGTGAGGAGACCATCGATAAAAGACCAAAGACGTCTGAAGTTTGGGATCACTTCAAAAACAGAGAATCTGGTGTGATGTGTGTAAGTCCACATCTGAAGCAGCACAAAGTCAAAGCCCGTCTCCCACTCAACAGTAGAAGAACATTAGCCAATGCTAACAGAGAAACTGAGCAGCGCTGGTTAGAATGGAGGCGATGCGTTTGTTATCGTCTATAATAATGAGTGTCCATGACAGCTTTGGTGATGGAATCAGAGTACTCGATTAACCGCTGAATATTCGGTGGAATACTCAACTTCAAATAGACTGGACAGCTGCAGCCCCAGTTCAGACATTTGTGATTTAATGGAAAAACCCACAGTACACACTTCTGTTCTTAACACATTTAGTAAATCTAAGTATATATAAATATAAGTAATTAACTAATTAGTTATTAGTAACTATTAGTTACTATTAGTAACTAATAGTTTGGCAACTAAAGTGTAAAAATAATAGACTGAACCAAAAACTATAATAATATAATAATATGTATTGTTGTAAACTGGTCCAGTCCAGTTCCATCTCTACCCTCTAATCTGTCAGCTCAGTCTGAAACACATTTGGATCCAACTGACTAACTTAGACCAACTGAACATGGAACTAACATCCAACTGGGGGTTGGGCCTGGACTCGTGTGTCACAATAAGCGTCCGTGTGAAACACAGCAGTGGAACCAATGTTTAACAGCAGAGAAATGAAGGAAACCAAGGTTCCATTCAGGAAAACTGTAATGGAATCCTGTTTGTGTTGATTGGAGTGGTTTAACCCTTTTAGTTCTACTGCTATGACCGTTACGTTCACGTCCACACAGACACGGCAGACTCACGGTGCTTATTCCAGTTTTCTTCCATTTCTTTGCAGTGTTTAATGAATAGATGTCGATCTGCCTGTTCTGTAAAGTGGTTGAAGCTGCTGTGTTTTTGACATAATGCACACAGTTCAAAACGGCTCCAGGTTCACATAAGGATAGAAGACAGAGAGGACGCTGGGAAATGGACAGGGGAGTGGGAGATTAATGGACAGAGTTGGATGAAAGATGGACTGATAAGGAGAGAAAAAAGAGGGCGGTGTGTTGGCAGGTTCATGTGAGTCTGGATCAGTCTGATCTGTGGGGGGGCAGGCATCGTAACGATGCAGAGCTATTGAAATGTGAACGTCTGATTAAGTTTGACATTTAAGATGACATATTTTGTATGCTGTTACCCCGTTACAAATGAGTCCTACACTCTGTGTGTGTGTGTGTGTGTGTGTGTGTGTGTGTGTGTGTGCGTGCATGCGTGTGTTTTTCTTGATCCGTGGCAGGAGTGAATCGGGCCCCCGCTTCACAAAAGACCCAGAGTGTGTGTGTGTTTGTGTAAGTAAAAGTTCTGGCATTGATTAGGGGCCTCGCAGGCGACTGAAGGCTTTTAGTCTTCAAATGGCAGGTGTACTCTGTCTCCTAGTGGTTTTTATGTGCCCCCCCCCCCCCCTTCTGTCTCTCTCTTTCACCCCTCCCAGTCTTCAATTAGGCTCCTGCCTCTGCAAAATCAATTCCACAACCAAGCTGTTACTGGTTCCCTAAAACCTTCTCTGCCTCCCCCCTCGTCCACTCTTAAACCCCTGGTTGGAGCCAGACACACCCGTCCATCCAGTGTTCGAACCCAGAACCTTGTGGCCAGTTGTTTTTCTGATGGTCCTGCTCTAAAAGGCCTGGGTTCCACACACTGATCTGTTTAGTGCTAAAACAGTCCCATATTGGCTTTCATTAATATTTTCTTCAGCTGCTGTTGTTCACTGACACGTAACCTAAAGCTACGAGTCATCTCAGCATGACTGCCATTTTGTGCATCAGTGGCCTTAATAACCTGTGACATTTTTATATAAATAAATGAACAACGGCTGATCCTTCCTGGGGAAAATCCTTCATATTAATAATAATAATCCAATTTGATTTGATTAGGGAGTTTAGTAAGTCAGGTTTTATCTTCAAAACAAATTTGCACAGAAGTTGTGCATCAAGAGGAATGGGAAAAGCAATGTTGAAATATGTCCCACAGTCAGTTTATCTTTTTAAATTATTTGCTACTCGTAGTAAATCCATTTAGGCCGAGCAGCGCAGCCTTTCATTTCTGCTCGTATTCTCCGAGTGACACATCCTCAGAACGACGTGATGTCGAACCAGTCGCAACAAAGGTTCGAAGGTTTAATCCAGAGGTTTAGTCTTGGATCTGTGGGCCTGTTCTGAGCTGCCATTAACATCCAGTCTGATCATATGCAGACAACTCTAATGCACAAACACATCCAATCGGATCTTTCAGGAACGATTTGAAGATGCCAAGGGCGCATTCACATCCACATTCGCTCAGTCATCTGCATAGAAAACAAGGCCCCAGGACGGATTAAAGAAGCAAATACGCAGCTGACATAAGCAGGGGAGTCAGTTCAAATGTTTATAGTGGTGGTTTAAATATGTCTGAAAAATCCACAAAGCTAATACTAGGAGTGCTTCATGTGTGGAGCACCACCTGAGAACACTGGAATGGAATATCTGCACCTCACATAGTCCAGGAAAACCTCCCAAACAGGTTTTAGACATTTGAATATTCATCACTAAACTGTGCATCATGAAAAGAACCAAGAAAAGACAGAATGGTCAAAGGTGAAGGTCTTCATAGCTGCATCGCTTTGGAAAGAAACATCCACAACAGGTCCAGTCTGTTCAATCTGGAGTGTTTTCAGGCTAAAGATGAACTTGTTTATTTGTGTGTAGAACTAGGAAATGAAACAGTTAAAGCTGAACCATTAAGATCAGATCATGGAACATACATGATAATATCAGGGCTAAGCAGGAACAACTCCAAAAAGGGGAGAATCTGTAGAGAATCCATTAAGGTAAAGCAGCGTCTGCCTTTGAACCCAGATGTTTGTTCAAATGTGTCCAACCCCAGTTAGATCCTAATTATCTCTAATCCAGTAACACAGTGGTTTCAACCTTTTTTGTCTCCTGACCTCATTTCAACATCACAAATTTCTGTTGACCCCAGACATTCAAAACTGAGACTTTTTTTTATGCTAAAATAAATTAGTTTTTTGATCCTGTAATAGTTTCCTATCCTATGTTTCAAATACAGGTTAATTTTAGAGGACATTTATTCTATATAATGTATATTATTGTGGACGGAGGCAGTAGATCCAGGTGTAGATTACTGCACAGAGGGAGAATTTGATTTTCCTTGATCAGGATATGTACAGTCAGTCCAGCTTGGATTTACAAGGCTGACAATTAATACTGAACAAACAAGAACTCAAACTATGAATTATGAAAGAGCTGCAGCATCTGAAACTGACCACAATGAACATTTGACAGATAAACAGAACCACAGTGCTGCAGTTTCAGCTTCACAGTTTGTCTGTTATGGATTGGGATTGTCTCTGTCAACTCAACAGACATTTTTTTTTGTAAGTCTTTATGTTTTTTTTTATTTTTATCAATAATTAGAAATTTCAGGCGACTCCATGTGAATTCCAGGCGACCCCACGTGGAGTCCCGACCCCAAGGCTGAAAAACACTGCATTAGTCTGTCTGTGCTTCTGCACCTGAATCACTTCCCTCATGGTGAACACCTTCATAGATGACTCCATCACAAACACAGTCCGTTTGTTTACAGAAAAAACCCAAAGGCACTCGGGCCTTTTCAGAAATTTTGTTGTGAAGTGCATTGTGGGAATGGAGACCAAACAAAAGCGGTTTCAACAAGAAATCGATCCAGACGGTTCCACCTTAAAGTCCTCCAGTCCACCAGGGCTGTTTTCCAGAATGAGTCTAGTCGGTGGATGGAGGTGAAAGACACAGTTGGATTCAGCTTCACCAACAGACAGACAAACTGAACCTGCAGGAACTCACATTCCCACAATGCACTGAGCCACAACATTGAAAAGGTTTTGTGCCTTTGGGGATCCACTGTGATCTGTAAGTTATGTTAATGACAAGCTGAGATGTAATATTGCAGAAATAGTTCCAAACTCCAAAATGTTATTTTATTTTATGCTATAATCCTATAATACTCTGCCTGTTACCAGATGTTTGTGTAACAATGTGTGTAATACACACATATAAATGATAAGTTGAAGCATATTATTATTATTATTATTATTATTATTATTATTATTATTATTATTATTATTATTATTACACTTATTTTTCTTAAGAAATTTAAGTTTTTTTCGGGTTATTCACATCAAGGATAGTTTGTGTTCATATTTTCATAATTTAATGTTTTTGTTTTTTTTCATTTTTGCACTAAAACAAAGACAAAAATATGGAGTTTTCATTACTTATTGGCTGTTGTACTATTACTTGTACAGGTCTGGCCTGCTTGAGACCCAGTTGGGCTGAATGTGGAACCTGGAAGAAAATGACTTTAACAGCCCTGGTCTAGACTTTAGAAATGAACATAAATATTCTCTCCTATTTAAACGTCTATTTCTCACCCCTGTGCCGTCCTAATTTCAACGCAGTTTTTCTATTTAATTTTTTTTAACAAATACATGAATCAGCTTGTGTTTCATTGATGTGCCTCGGACAGACATAGACATATGTTTGTACGGCCTAAAACACCACACACAGAATGAATGGAAACATGGCAATTAAAGAATAAAAGAAGGTCATATGAAGAGAGGGACAGAAAATGAAGAGAAAGACCCGCTAGCGTAATGTAAGAAGACAGAACGATGTAGATTCCATCACACAAAGACAGATAATTCTGGGTAAAGAGACCTTGCTTTTAGCGTTATTTCCTCCGATGTTGTGCATTAATCCTTTGTTTATGAAAGATGGAGACGCCAGCTCCATCTGTCCCCCACGGGGAGGCCAAGAACACAGATATGTGAGGACGGCACAAATATGCAGCTGCTTTAAGACCGCAGTAGAACCATCCATTACACCACTGGTTCTTAGTCTGTTTCTGTGGCCCCCCCTCCCCCCTTTGGAGGACCATAAACCTCCAGTCTCCCCTCAACCCCAACAACATTGGAACAGTGGTGCAATTAGAACTTTTATTGAAAGTAATATCAGTATTATAACAGTACTTTTTGCTTGTCCTTGTTCAAATTCAAAATTACAGATTTTTGCTTGAATAATACAAATACACTCACCCAGACTGCTCTGAGACAATATTTAACCAAATAAAAATAGGAAATGTCCAATTATCTCCAACTCTGACAATACAGTTCCTTTTTTTAGACCAACAAACACATGTTGGTTCCACAGATGAACATGTGACCAATATCAGTGGGCCCATGAGCCCGTTTCCATTGGACATCTGAGAACATTAAAGTCCAGACTTGGACAAAACACAAACATATGTGTCCATGTGTCTTTTCCAGTCCAGTCCAGTCCTTGTCCATTGTCCAAACCTAAACTCTTTGTCTAGTCTAGTCACAGATCACCATGGCAGTAGATTGGTTTGGTGTCTGTCCATAAAATGAGTCCAGGGTGCTCCAACCATCAAACATTAGTCCCACCTGATACATGTTCTAACCTGAAGAACAAAAAAACACCCAGGTCTGATCCCATGACCCCCCTGAGAAGACTTCACCCCCCTTCTTCATCAGTCCCATCTCACTTCATCTGTTTTACACAAAAACAAACCAACAAACAAACAAACTTCCGATTATGCTGAGTCATTGTAAGTCACTACTGGCATCTGTTTACATTAAGGACAACAGCTACCTGCACCAGTAATGACGTCATTCAGATAATTCCGATAGTTAAAGTTTTCACCAATAATTAGAGCCCATAATAATGAATCTAATTTACCGTGACTTCCCTTCTGTAAAAGGGTCTGGGAAAATGAGTCCAGGTAACACTAATAGACCAGTAGTTAATAAGTGTATAAATATTATGTCATTTCCTGTTTATAAGTGTTAACCAAGGTTATTATCATTAACGAAAACTAACGAAATGATGAAAACTAGAATTATAAAAACATTTTCGTTAACTGAAATGAATAAAAACTATAATTAAAAGAAAAAGAACGATAACTAACTGAAACTGTATTTTGTGCTAACAAAAATAACTAAAACGTATAAAAATTCTGAATAAAATTCCCTTCGTTTGTCAATGTCAGATTGATATGAAATTGATTTATTTCCCTCAAGCAATTTTAGCTGCTGGCACCATATGATATTTAACGGTCCGTCACTTGTGTTCACTTGTGGTTTATAGTCGTCTTCTGGTCCCCACTCTACCTGGAATCATGGAGACTAAAGTTAGGAGAAAGCAGCAGAGTCCTGTCTGGGATTTATTTGAATACGAGGAAGAAGAGAAAAGATTTAAAAAAAACTAAAACTAAGCGTTTAGAAAAAAATGAAAACTAATAAAAACTATATTATATTATATTTGTAATTATTATTTATGGTTTGTCGTATAAATGTGTGTGACTGAGTTGGTTCTCGTTCAGAAAGAATAAATTAAAGGCCTTGGAGACTTTCAGACAGTTCAGTTAGTTCTACAATGAAGATTTTTTGTACTTGGGAATGAATGGGAATAAATAACACAAAAATGAAATGCAGAATAAGAGTAACATCAGCCGAAACACTGTTGGTAGCAGCTGAAAAACCTCAAATTCCAATAGACTGAATGTACTTCTGTTAATGATATAGTCTGTTTTATTGAAGAACTGACCTTTTCTTCAGTTTTCTGTGTTTTAATCTAATAACCTTTGAATTTAGTCTGAGCTTTTATGAACAGTGAATTAAATATAGGACTTAAATTGAATTTGTACAAACCTGTAGGAACCCTGTGTTATAATATACTAGTGCACTGACCCGTGGGAATTCACAGGTTCTAGAAGCAGTTGAGTTGATAAAATGTGGACCTGAGCTAATCTTACAGGTGCAACACACAGATGAGAACAAATAGAATCGACTCATTTAGTTTAGTGTTGAAATCCACAGTAACAGATAATACTTTCATATTTCTCTCATATATGTGTTTAAAGGCCTTCACATCATTACTGTATGACTTCATCACAGTGTTAGTGGATGACTGGACTGATCTTACAGGTGTAACACACAGATTAGAACAGGTAGAATGGACTCTTTTAGTTCAGTGTTGACATGGATGTGGCCCATAGACTGTGACGCAGGACTGAACAGGACGGGTTATAACTGTGATCAGTGATCTGCTGAACTCAGACCCGGTTCTCCTGTCGTGGAATGGAATGATATTTCAGTCTGTAGTCAGTATACAACCCAACCCCCCCCCCCCCCCCCCCCGTGGCTGTGAATGGACTCATCCTGTAAACTCATTACCTCCGCCAAGGAGGTTATGTTTTTGCCAGGGTTTGTTTGTTTGTCTGTCCGTTAGTGTGCAACATAACTCAAAAAGTTATGGACAGATTTTGATGAAATTTTCAGGGTTTGTTGGAAATGGGATAAGGAAGAAATGATTAAATTTTGGTGGTGATTGGGGGTGGGGGGGCCCACAGGGGGGGCCACTGATCAGCCTTGGCGGAGGTCTGCGCTCTCCGAGTGCTTCTAGTTGTAATTTTAAAAACAACTAATAACTCCAAAAGTATAGATCTCATCAATCAGCTGTTTTCACCTGTCTGATCCTGGACCCAAATACAGAAGCACTGGAAACACAAAGGCTGGATTTGTCCAGTTTATACCCTCGGCCACACTGGCTGCAGGGTATGGTCATCAGGTGGTCATCTGTCCGTCCGTCTGTTCGTCCTTCTGTCCAAAAACTTTGGCATGCACTGACAAGTCAGGCCAAGGGTTTTCAAGTGCATGCATGTTATGTTTCAGTTATAAAGCACACACACACATACACACAAACACACACACACACACATACACACACACACACACAGAGGTCACATGGCTTTTAGATGGTGATAAATCACTCCAAACCAAGGTTATTATTGTTAACGAAAACTAATGAAATGACGAAAACCAGAATTGTAAGAACATTTTCGATGACTGAAATAAATAAAAACTATAATTAAAAGAAAAAAAAAACGATAACTAACTGAAACTGTATTGTGTGCTTACAAAACTAACTAAAACATATAAAAATTCTGGATAAAATTCCCTTTGTTTTTGTCTTTGTCAATGTCGGATTGATATAAAATTGATTTATTTCCCTCAAGCAATTTTAGCTGCTGGCACCAAATGATAATTAACAGTACATCACTACTCGTCATTTGTCGTTTAGTCGTCTTCTCGTCTCCAGTCAACTTGGAAACATGGAGACTAAAGTTGGGAGAAAGCAGCAGAGTCCTGTCTGGGATTTATTTGAATTCGATGGTGAAGAAGAGAAAAGATAGAAATAAACTAAAACTAAACTAAAACTAAGCATTTAGAAAAACACGAAAGCTAATAAAAACTAGCAAACCTGCTCTAAAAACGAATTAAAACTAACTGAATTAGAGAAAAAAAAAGTCAAAACTAAATAAAACTAAACTATAATGAAAAATCCAAAACTATTAGAACCTTGCTCCAAACAAATCATGTTGAAGTTATGACAAAAACAGTTGAGGGTGTTTAAGGGTTAACTTAAGTTAAACATGTAAGAAAAAAAATGAAATGATTTTAGATCAATTCCAGTGATGCCAAAGTCCACAGACATATATACATGCACAGTATCTAGAGCAGGGGGGTCAAACTGCTGTTAGTTCAGTTCCACATTCAGCCCAGTATGAGCTGACGTGGACCGGACCAGTACAATAAGAACAGGATAATATAGAAATAATGTCAACTGTCCATGTTTTACAGTGAAAAAAAGTAAAATCACATTATAAAAATGTTTACATCTACAAACTATCCTTTAAAACAATGTGAATAACATAAACCAACTGAAATTTATTTAGAAAAATAAGTGCAGTTTTAACAATATTCTGTTTCCGTTTATCATTTACACATGATGATTATAACGTACAGATCCCAGTAGATCTACAAATACACACAACATTTAATAACAGACAGAATATTGGTACAATTACACTTCTCTTAAGACATTTGAGGTTGTTCATATTTGTTCAGGTTATCATTTCACAAAAAATGTGAATAGTTTGTTTTAGTGTAAATACAGTAAAATTACATGAAAATGATTACATTTACAAAAAGAAAAAACTGGAGTTGTCATTATTTATATGTTATTCTGATCGTATTTCCCTGGTCTGACCCACTTCAGATTGAATTGGTCTGCTGTGGAAGCTGAACTAAAATGATTGTTAATGACTTAATTTTTTGCATTTCACAAGTTCATCCCATTTGGCCCCCGGGCCGCATGTTTGACACCCCTGATCTGGTCCAACTGTTCCCACACTGACAGGCAGTAAATCCTGGTCCCTCCTTTGGACTGGTCTGTGTGTGGACCTCCACCTCGGACATCCTAAACACACCTCAGAGTCCTCCTCCGTATCCTTAGGCTGTTGTTTGGAGGTGATTTGCAGCAGTTTCAGATAAAAGCTTTACTGGTGTCGGGGCTAATTGTAGTTGATGGGAATGATTAACTGATGCCTTTCTCCTTGCTGTGGTATTGAGGCCATTGTGGCGTTTGGGGGCTAATTGTAGCTGGTAGCAGTAGTTGTTATGTGGTATGTTGTGGTGGGTTGGACCTAATTGTAGTTGATAGTAATGGTTCCAGTCTGTGTATACAGCCTGAAGCAGACAAAGGCTGTACTAGGACACACACACACACACACACACCTAATCTGACAGTTGGAATTAATGACTGGGGAAAAGTAAGTGATCAAAAAACAGAAATCACAGCTATAACCCAGACTTTTGATAGTTAGTTTGACTAGTTAGACATTTATGTGTGTGTATGTGTGTGTGTGTATGTGTATGTATGTTTTTATGTGTGTGTATATTTATGTATGTGTGTATTTATGTGTGTGTGTGTTTATGTATGTATGTATGTGTGTATTTATGTGTGTGTATGTATCTATGTGTGTATTTATGTGTGTAAGTATTTATGTATGTGTGTATTTTTTTATGTTTTTATATGTGTGTGTATGTGTGTATTTATGTGTGTGTGTATGTATGTATTTATGTAAGTCTATCTATCTATCTATCTATCTATCTATCTATCTATCTATCTATCTATCTATCTATCTATCTATCTATCTATCTATCTATCAGCTGTTTGATGTAAGTATTTCTTACTTGGACTTCTTTTTCATTCCAACAGTTCTCTACTTTCTAATTTAGTCTACAATATTAAATAGTGCCGTTCCAACACTGGTGATATGGTCTGAATAATCGTATAATTATGTGGTTTAAGTGTGTTTTCTGTTAGAAAAAGTCATTATTCCTTTGAAAATTCAGTCAAATGACTCGGCTTCTACTTTCATCAGACTGTTTGAACAATCATTAGAAACTGTGTTAACACATGAATGGAGCTGAAAGCACTGTTGATCTGTCAGTTGTTTACTTCAGTCCGTTTTTGGTGTCCATCAGTGTCCTGATGACTGATGTTCACCAGTTCAGAACTTAGGAGTGTTTCATGCACAGACACAGATATTTCACATTCTTTATGGAAACGTCCAAATTAAAACAAAAACAACTCTTCAGTATATGTATACGTCTACACTGTCACTTCAGCTGGTTTTAACTGTTTTCAAAAAATGATCAAATATATATGAAAAGGAAATGGAGATGGACTTGGTGAACTATTACCTTACATCAGTGTGTCAAACATGCGGCCTGGGGGCCAAATCTGGCCCACCAAAGGGTCCAGTCCGGCCCACAGGAGGAACTTGTGAAATGTAGAAGTTACACAAAGTTATTAATAATCATTTTAGTTCAGGTTCCACATTCAGACCAATTCAATCTGAAGTGGGTCAGACCGGTGAAATACCATAACCATACCATAAGTGAAATACCAATAACATATAAAAATACGATCATAATAACATTTAAAAAATACGATCAAAATAACATTTAAAAATACAATCATAACAGCATAAATAATGACAACTCCAAATTTTTCTTTTTGTAAATGTAAAAATTTTCATGTAATTTTGCTGTATTTACACTAGAACAAACTATCATTTCACAAAAAAGTGTGAACGTCCTGAACAAATATGAACCTGAACTGACTTAATAGAAGTCAGTGTAACTGTACCAATATTGTGTCTGTTATTAAACGTTGTGTGTTTGTAGATCCACTGTATCTGTATGTTAAAATGAACATGTGTAAATGATAAACTGAAACAGAATATTGTTAAAATTACACTTGTTTTTTTCTTCAGAAATTTCAGTTTGTTTAGGTTATTCACAGTGTTTTAAGGGGTAGTTTATGGATTTACACATACATTTTTATAATGTCATTTATCTTTTTTCACTGTAAAAAAAAAAAAAAGTTGACATTATTTCTGTATTATTCGGTTTTTATTGGAGTGGTCCAACACACTCCGACAGGAATTTGACCCCCCCCGTCAATGGCTAATTAGGCACTTTTGTTGAAGGAAAAATGTTTATTTTATTTCTGATTCTCATGGGTATTTAGTTGTTTAACAAACTTTGTTAGACACTGGAATTGTTCTGCACTAAATACACTTTTATTTATGGGAAAAAAAGTATTTTATTGCTGCTATTTTATTTGTTGAACATTGAATTGAATATTTGTTGAACAAACTTTGTTATTCATTCTAATTGTTTTCACCAAATGTTCATGTTAAAGGAAAGAAAATGTATTTTATTATTGCAATGAATATAATTTTTTTTGTTTTGTTTTTTTCAGTCCATAATCGGACTAATAGACCAGTAGACGGGTGTCCAACATACGGCCTGTGGGCCAAAACCGGTTCGCCAAAGGGTCCAATCCAGCCTGTGGAATGAATTTATGAAATGCAAAAAATGACACTGAAGATATGAACCATTATTTTAGTTCAGGTTCTACATTTAGACCAAATCCATCTAAAGTGGATCAGATCAGTAAAATACTGTCATAATAACCTATAAATAATGAAAACACCAAATTCTTCTCTTTGTTTTAGTGTAAAAAAAAAAAAAAAAAGTCAAATCACATGAAAATGTTTACATTTCTATCTATCCTTTTAAAAAAAATGTGAAATAACCTGAAAAAATATGAACCTGAAAAGTCTGATGAAAATTCAGTGTAATTGGACCAATTTTCTGCCTGTTATGAAACATTTTGTACTTTTCTGTACATTGTAATGTGTAAATGATTAACTGAAGCAGAATATGGTTAAAATTGCACTTATTTTTCTCAATAAATTTAATTTTTTTTAATGGTTTTTCCATTTTTTTCACTGTTTTTAAAGGATATTTTGTAGATGTAAATGTTTTCATAAAGTAATTTTAAAGTTTTCTCTATGTTTTAGTGAAAAAAGTAGAGTTGACATTATTTATGTTATTATTGGCCTGGTCCGGCCCACTTCAGATCATATTAGGAGGATCTGGCCCCTGAACTAAAGTGGCTTTGAGCCCCTGAACTAAAGTGGCTTTGAGCCCCTGGACTAAAGTGGCTTTGAGCCCCCTGGACTTGTGGTTCCAGTAGTGGATGACTCGTTCGTTGCAGCTCTACCATGTTCATTATCCTTCTGATCATATACAGCCTTATTTATTCACAGTTTATGGAAAAGCAGATAAACAAATAAAAAGAATATGTGGACTTTCCTCTTCAAAATCTACTCGAACTAATTAGAAATAGTCAGACTAGTTACAGATTACTTTAGCAGTAGACGACTAATGGATGAATTGGATCATTTTTGCAGCTTTGTATCTGAATACAGTTTTTACGTTGCCGCTGAAATAATCGGGGGCAGATGGAAACCCAGTTAGGTCAGTGTGTGCTCGGTAGGTCGGGATTTCAGCCTCATTGCTTTACCACAACGGGCTGTAGTTTTCCACTGTGTGTGTGTGAGTGAATGATGAATTGTGACTGGGTGTGGTGAACATCAGATGAGATTTTCCTCTGCTCCGGCTCCGTCTCCCTCTCACGAACACAGACACACTCAGTGAGTGCCAGGGCTGGTCTAGGCGTGGGCCTCGCGTGCACAAATTGCTTTATTTTAATAGTTGTATGGTAGAGAAAGAGGGAGAAAAGAAACTGTAAAATAGCAGAAAGGCCACGGAGGGAAAGTTGGAGTGAACCAAAGAAAGCAGCTCCCTCTGTAGTCTGTCTTCTCCCTCTGTCTTTGTCTTATTTTGTGTTTTGTCACTAATCCTCCAGATTACAGCCGAGGCCTGTTAAAGTACAAGCCCTTGGAGTCTGTTTATGTGGATCTACATGTGCTTATTGGGATCCAATGCCTATCTGTTTCTCTTTAACTTTTCTACTGTGGCTTTGTGTGTGTGCACAGTGGGGTGTCTTATCCTGTAACTGTTTGGACTGTACTCTTGGTAAATAACAGCAAGGCTTTATCTATGTTTTTAATCTATTCTTGTTATGTCTTTAATCTGTTGTCTTTTATTTTATTTTTTATTTATTTTTATTTTTTTATTTTGGTTTTCCCCTGCAAGTCGCTTTGGAAAAAAGGGTCTGCCAAATGCATAAATGTAAATGTAAATCTACAGCTGATGATCCATCAATAATGCTCCTTATTGGTGGATTATTTTAATTTAACTGACTTTTTAACGCAGTGGTTCCAACCTTTTTTTACTCCTGACCCCATTTTAACATCACACATTTCTGTCGACCCCAGACATTCAAAACAGAGACTTCCTTTTTTTTTTTTTTTGGGCTAAAATTAATTCGTTTTTGATCATGTAATAGTTTGCTATACTATGTTTCAAATCCAGGTTAATTTTAGAGGACATTTAGTCTATATAATATACATTATTATGGACGGAGGCAGAAAAGCCAGGTGTAGATTACTGCACAAAGGGAGAATTTGATTTTCCTTGGTCAGGGTGTGTACAGTCAGTGCAGCTGTGATTTACAAGGCTGACAATTAATACTGAACAAACAAGAACTCAAACTGTGAATTATGAAAGAGCTGCAGCATCTGAAACTGACCACAATGAACATTTGACAGATAAACAATGCCACAGTGCTGCAGTTTCACAACCACAGTTTGTCTGCTATGGATTGGGATTGTCTCTGTCAACTCAACACAGATATTTTATTAGTAAGTTTTTTTATTTGTTTGTTTTTTTATTAATTACTTGAAATCTCAGGCGACCCCATTTGAAATCCAGGCGTCCCCATTTGGGGCCCCGACCCAAGGTTGAAAAACCCTGCTTTAATGGGTTCTGTTCTGTTTGGAGGAACATGCCAGAGTCATTCTGATTATTACACTATGAACGCACAGATGACACTCCCTGTCTTTTTTCTGGTTTTCCGAACATTAACTCTTAGTTTGGAGCCTACAGGTGTATACGCTTTTCACTGCACTCCTTTTATTACACCTTCTACAACATTTTCACCTGTCTGGAGTTTTAGGATGTTTGCTTCTTGTTTGTTGTTTCCATCTGGTTGCATTTTTGGAGAAAGCTGTGGAATAGAAGGGGTTGCCGGTTCAATTCCCTGCCTTGTTCAGGGGCTAATGGGCCCTTGAGCAAAGCACTTACACCCTCCCCCCTCCATTTGCACCCCAGGTGCCTGATATGTCAAGGCCTTTCTCCTAGTCTGCAGTGTGTGTGTGTGTGTGTGTGTCTGTTAGAATACTGATTCTTCTTGTTTTCGTCCTCTGTTTTGCACCCATGCACCACACATCTACGTTTTATCTTTTTGACACCGTGTATGTCTTGTAGTGCCTGCTTGTTTTTTTTCCGTTATTTTCATCTCAGTTTGTCTTTTACGCAGTTTCTCTCTTTTGATGTTCTAAACAAAAATCAGCCCTGGGATTTCTGAAAATAAAGAACTAATGAGCAAACATATCATGAAATCACAGACTACACTTGTGTTTGCATAGGTTACATCAATTGTGTGTTTGTTTTTTTGTTTTGTTTTGTTTGTTTTTCTCATTACATCAATAGGTAAGAACTGCATAGTAAGAACTTTGAATACGCTCATTTTCTTTATTTTCATGTTGTGGACCCTGGCTTTTACAACAGTAAAAAAAAAAAATCCAGGTAACTAAATAAATAAATAGTAATACTACTAATAATAATGG
This sequence comes from Sphaeramia orbicularis, assembly GCF_902148855.1. NCBI lineage: Eukaryota > Metazoa > Chordata > Actinopteri > Kurtiformes > Apogonidae > Sphaeramia > Sphaeramia orbicularis. Next base: position 4,607,361 of record NC_043967.1, read on the forward strand.
TTCAGATTTCTATAGCGCCTTTTAAGGCACCCAAACCACTTTACCATATTGATCCATTATATATCAATAAGTAACTAACACAAATACAGACTACAACCATGAACTCATGAAGCCGTTCTCCCTGTGTGTTTTACTTTGTTTTTTCTTATGCTTTGTACGGTGTCTTTTATGTCATTTTCTGTGGTACATCTTTTACATTACTTGTTGCATTTTTTCCATTTAAAACCACAAATAACCATCCTTTTTTTTTCAGTTTTCACTCATGACTAAACATAAACTTTAAACAAACAATGATTTGACATAGTTTTTGATAATTATCAGTTTAGATTAATATAAACATTTTTAACTGGACTGTCCAGACCGGTTTCCTTTCAGCGCTGCATGCATGCGATCTGTCTTCTATGCTTATCATCTGATACACATTACTTGGACACACACAAACACACACATATTGCACTGATCTAAAAGTGATCAGTTTCTGGCGTCTATCAGGCGTCTGTTACGTTTGACTGTTTGTTACAGAGCAAACAAATACATACAAATACAGCGTACGGGTCAATGGGTTGACTCTGTTTACGACTGAATATGAACTGAACAACCACAAATAAACACACCACACACACACACACACACACACACACACACACACACACACACATATCTCTGTCAAGACTGTTGTGAACAGAACGACCACAATTGTTCTCTTTTCAAACAAAAGAAAGATTATGGTTTAACTTAAAACACATGGTTGGTTATTTGATGGCTTTGTATAGTGATTATAAAGGGGGGGGGTGGTATTGGGTGGGGGTGGGGGGGGATAGCTGGGCAGAAACAGAAAGAAAAAAAATTAATGACTAAAAAATATGACAGTAATTTCTCTTGTGTGTGATACAAGATAGTAAAGAATAATGGAATGATAGGAAAGACCAGAAAATACCCGGGAAATGTTTGTCCAATTGTAGGGCAGCGTGTGGTAGAGGGGGAGGGGCAAAGGGGACAGAGAAGGGACTAAGGAGGACACAAGGGGACACAGATAAAGCACAAGGAACAGTGAGAGACGAGGAGGAAGAGGCAGCAGAAAATGAATGAAAGGCACGTGAAGAAGAAGGAGACATTTGGGGAGGGGGATAGAGTCGACCCACTCCCTCATTCATCTTTCTGATATGTGCAGTTTGATGTGGTTGTGTGTTGGACATTCTCCTCATCTCTCTCTCTCTCTCTCTCTCTCTCTGTCTCTCTCGCCCTTCTCTCTCTCTGATATGGTTTGGGTTTTGATGTGGTCATGTGTTGAAGATTCTCACGGATGGTTTCCATAATGATAAAAAAGATTCCCTCCCCGGGTTTCAAGTCCAAAAAAGTTGTACTTAGGATGCGCCGAACATCTCGACACACACGCGCACACACACACACACACACACACACACACACACACGCGCGCGCACACACACGTTCCTGAAAAATCTCTCTCCGGCTGAAATGTTTCTGATTTATTTGGGCTGTTTTTCTTTGACGAGGTTTGTGGTTCAGAATCGTCACAGATTTCAGCGTTCAAAGAGGTTTGTAAATTGAATCAAAGCTCTTCTGTACACATACATCATTGTCAAAAAATTGTATTTGTGTGTGCAGGCTTGTAATTCGCTGTGTATTATCCCTGCCCTGAAAACACCCTGTATCTCTTAGTATGTTTTTATTTGTATTAGGCCAGAGACGGTGAGGGTCTATTAAAACGGCATGGTTCCATAATTATTATTATTATTATTATTATTATTATTATTATTATTATTATTATTATTATTACTAGTGCATTGACCTGTGTGGAACCATGGGTCGTATTAATATCAATATCTAGTAACTGAAGTTAGTAAATGCATTACTCCTGTTTTTAACTTCATTTCCCATCATGCAGTGTGGTACTGTGCCTCCCGTCAACCGTGCAACATGATTGTAAGGCTATTGTATTCAAAATGACTAAATCCCAAAATATTGGTCTGATCAACACATACAGATTTTCTGAGACCTTCCAGTATTATAATATAGATTCTTCTTCTTCTTCTTCTTCTTCTTCTTCTTCTTCTTCTTCTCCTTCTCCTTCTCCTTCTCCTTTCACCACTTTTAATGCAAATCTGATCCCCTGAACATTAACAAAAAGTCAGTTTTATTCAACCACAAATTCAAGGCCAGCGAAAAAGTGTTTTATTTGAAGTCCTCAAGAAAAAATATTGAAAAATGACTTGGCCACGCCCCCTCAAAAATCAAAATACATTACACAGATGGGAACCCACCCCAAACTTTCTTCCACGTAGAAAAATGAAACTATATACAGACATAGCCCATGTTGGGACAAGTAAAAAAATGACATTATGGCTCCGCCCTAAACCCAACAGGAAGTCGGCCATATTGGGTGGAAGTGTGGACGTATAAAATCCCACTCCTCATACTTTCAACATCTCCTCCTAGGGTTTTTATCCAAATTGCACGAAACTTGTTGAAAACCACCTACACACATTTGTGGTCAAAGGTATCCATTACATGTTTGATCAAATGTTGGGTGTGGCTGTGATGAGCTCACAACGAAGCAGACATTTTCAGAAGTATAAAAGTGTGTGTATCTCTCAGAATGTTGGATTGAGTGCATGTTATGGGGTCCTGTCACTGTTGGGTGTCCTCAGCGGTCTCAAGGGAGGCGATTGGACGGGAGGGCGAGGGCCACAAAACCGCATGTGTTTTTAATTGTCAACACAAAGAGTGGAAAAAATTGTACATAAATAAGTTTTTGTCTGTTTTAATATTTTCAGAGATGGTGAGGAAGAAGAATCCCCCTATTAGGAGTGTGGGAGGTGAAGAGGAGGAGGAAGAAGAGGGGAGGAGGCCAGCAGGAGAAGAGGAAGAGGAGGGAGAGGAGGAGGAGAGAGTAGGAGCTGAGGCCGATCGGATAATCCGACCCTCTGAACCCGAATCCTCGGAGCGGATCAGAGGAGATGAGGAGCAGGAAGACGAGGAGGGAGAGAGTGAGTGTGTTTCCTCGTCTGTCTCTCCTTCATCTGTCAGTGAGGATAGAGGGGGGAGAGGAGGAGGAGGAGGAGGAGGAGGAAGGGGGAGAGTCAAACGAGGAGGGCCGGCATCGACCGACAGACCTGAGAGCCAATCAGAGCCTGAGGACGGGGAAAGGGGGGCGGAGGAGGGGGAGAGGAGCGACAAACACAGAGGCCACACCCATCAAGTCACGACCCCCCTCCTCTCTGCCTCCCACCTGCTCCTCCTCCCCTCTCCTCCTAAACAGGAAGGAGGGGAGGAGTCGACCACCGACACCCCTCCGCTTTCCTCCAGCCCCTCCCCTAAACTCCAGGACTTCAAATGCAACGTGTGTGGTTATGGTTACTATGGCAATGACCCCGCCGACCTGGTGAAGCACTTTAGGAAGTATCACCTGGGTCTGCACAACCGCACACGACAGGACGCTGCCCTCGACACACACATCCTGGCCCTGCACAACATGGCTCCCCAGCACCTCACACCTCTAGGTAATCCAGCCTTCATGTCTGTTAGTGCTGTTGAACGTCTGCACTAGGGCTGCAACTGACCACTGCTGCACCAGGAGACTAAGCATCCACCACTGGGATCGCTGGGGCCACTGGGACCGGTGGGACCGGTGGGACCGGTGGGGCCAATGGGACCACTGGGACCACTGGGACCACTGGGACCACTGGGGCCACTGGGACCGGTGGGGCCACTGGGACCACTGGGGCCACTGGGGCCACTGGGACCGGTGGGGCCAATGGGGCCACTGGGGCCACTGGGGCCCTGGGGCCACTGGGACCGGTGGGGCCAATGGGGCCACTGGGGCCACTGGGGCCCTGGGACCACTGGGACTGGTGGGGCCAATGGGGCCACTGGGACCACTGGGGCCACTGGGACCACTGGGACCACTGGGGCCACTGGGACCGGCGGGACCGGTTTGGGCCAATGGGACCACTGGGGCCAATGGGACCACTGGGACCACTGGGACCACTGGGACCGGTGGGGCCAATGGGACCACTGGTCAGATTATGAACTGCAAAAAAAAAACAATGACTCTTATTTATTTTTATTGCAGCAATAAAATACATTTTCTGCCCTTTATCAAGAACGTTTGGTGACAATTAGAATACAAATCAAATATTCAATTCAATATTCAGCAAATATTGCAGCAGCAACACAATACTTTTTCCCTCTTAACTATGGGGTTAGTTTGGTGTCCAAATATTTATGTTCATCAGACAGATCTGTGTTCATATTAGTCTGTAGTTGGACATAAATAAATCTGTGTAAACAGTTGAATGAGTTCAGTTGTACATTAAATATATTGTGTGTATTTGATCAGAATATGAATGAATAAGTTTAGACAGAATTACAAAGAGGAAATCCAACTGTACCATTGTTCTTTCTTCATCACGAATACAAATTCATCAACGTGACTCTACTGTCCAAAACCTGTCCCCACTTCACAGACATTATTTCTGGAGCAGAGGATCCATGCATTCACAGACTGACCATGAGTTCAGGTTCCAGATCAGTTCCAGATTAGGTCCAGATCAGGGTCCAGATCAGGTCCAGATTAGGTCCAGATCAGGCAGGATCACCGTCCAAGACGGACGCCCATGTCAGAACCAAACCAGGTCCAATCCAACCATTAGTCCACTGTTCTGACCATGGAGAAGGACCCTGAACTCATGGTCAGTCTGTGAATGTGGATCCTCTGCTCCAGAAATAATGTCTGTGAAGTGGGGACAGATTTTGGACAGTGAGTCACGCTGGCGAATTTCTATTTGTGATGGAGAAAGAACAATGGTACAGTTGGATTTCCTGTTTGTAATTCTGTCTAAACTTATTCATTCATATTCTGATCAAATACATACAATACATTTAATGTACGACTGAACTCATTCAACTGTTTATGCATATTTATTTTTGTCCAACTACAGACTAATATGAACACACCTGTTTGATGTATATGAATATTTGGACAGACTCCTAACCCCATAGTTAAACAAAAGTGCATTTTGCACATAACTCCAGTTCCTAACAAAGTTTGTTAAACAACTAATTACTCAAAGGTTGAATCAGCAATAAAAATAAACATTTTTGCTCCAACAAAAGCCTGATGTCTCTAACAACCTGTCAACTATTTGTCAACTAGTCGACTAGTTGTTGCAGCCCTAGTCTAAACTAGTTGTAACCAGTAAATACCAGTAGTTCTGTCCTTGTTCATGTTCATGTTCATGGGTTGACTGTTGATGGAAAGGTGTTGTTCACCTACTGCTCAGGTGTCAAACATATGGCCCGGGGGCCTAAACCGGCCCTTCAAATGGTCCGATCCGGCCCCTGGGATGAATCTGTGAAATGCAAAAAAATTACACAGACGATATTAACAATCAGTGGTGTGAAAATCCTTTAGTTCAGGTTCCACATACAGACACATATGATCTGAACAGGGTCAGACCAGTCAAATACTATCATGATAACTTATAAATAAAGAAAACTGCAACTCATCTCTTTGTTTAAGTGTAAAAAAGTACAATTACATGAAAATGTTTACATTTACAAACTATCCTTTAACAAAAATGTGAATAACCTGAACAAATATGAACAACCTGACATGTCTTAATAGAAGTAAGTACAATTTTAACAATATTCTGTCTCTTATTAAATGTGTGTCGGTAATATACATTTGTAAATGATAAACTGAGGTATAATATTGTTAAAACTGCTCTTATTTTTCTAAAGACGTTTCAGGTTGTTCACGTTATTCAGATTTTTAAGAAAACTTTGTAGATGTAAACATTTTAATCATATAATTGCTCTTTTTCCACTGTTCTTATTGGACTGGTCCGGTCCACTTCGGATGATATTGGGCTGAATGTGGAACCTGAACTAAAATCAGTTTGACAGTCCTGAACTGGGTCCAAACGGGCTTTAATCCAGTTGAATATATTCTCCCACATTAAAAGGTGAACTCATCATATCTGCATCAGACAGCCACAACCAATCAGCAGCATTCTCCTGCTGAACGGGTCATTCCTCTAGTCACTGTGCAAAGGCCAATGAAACACTAAATGAAATCAATCTTCAACCAAGAAGGAGACGGGTTCATGAGACTCACACACTGGTATGAATCTGTGGACTCTATCATGTTCCTTTAACCCATGAGGACCCACTGTGACATCTGTGTCAGTTCCAAAAGGATTTTTTCCTCTATATTTAACCATCCTTAAGTGGTTTATCATCATTTATTGTAATATTGTATTTAGGGCTGTGTATTGGCAAGAATCTGGCGATACGATACAAATCACAAAACTAGGATCACGATACAATATATCACGATACTTTTAAAAAGGCAATTTTTTATTGGTTTTGTTTCTTTTTTAAAAGATTATTTCCTGGAAGAATTGAATTACACCAGAAATCTGCACAAATACTAAACACATTTTTATTTGATCACAACAGGATCTAATGCTGTATCACAAAATGCTGCTGTGTTCAAACTTAAATTATGTTTTACAGACATTACAGTTTAAGGTCCTGTTCAAATGTTCATATTCTATTCAGTCTTAACTGACATCAGAACAGTATTTTAGTTCAATCCCAACAAAGCAACCAACATTATTTAATAAAAGAGTGTTAAATAATAATAAATAAAATATAAACAAAAAAGAAAAACAAAAAAACTAAAATGAACCTCCACAATATCTGCATCTGAATAAATACCTGACAATATCGATACAGTACTTTTTAATATTGATACAGTATTGCAAAATGAAATGTCGCATTATATTGCAGAACTGATATTTTCTTACAGCCCTAATTATATTCTGTATATTGTGTTTTTCTTTCAGTGAAAATCAGGTATCTTTCAACATTTAATTTACTAATCCTGTAGATGTTCATAAAAGCTCAGAGTAAAGGAAGAAAAACTGAAGAAGTGGAAACATCTGTCATTAACTGAACATAAAGTTCTGCATTATGCAACGAGTGGGTACAACTTTATTCTGGTAAATTATGATATTTTTCCACCTGGTTTTAAATGATTATTCTCATAATATTATGGCTTTATTCTTGATATTTTATGACTTTATTCTCGTAGTGACAAGTATTTTTATTTTCTTATGTGGCCCTGATACGCTGTCGTACTTAAGTGATTTATCACTATTTATTAAAAGATTATCCTCTGTATTTCACTTTTTTTTTGTTGTATTTTGTTTTCTTTTTTTTTCCAGGTATGTTCCTATATTTAATTTACAGGTAATGTAGATGTTCATAAAAGCTGAGAGTAAAGTTGAGGGACATTTTATCAGAAACCAGTGTGTCCATCCACTGTCATTGATCCAACTCCATGGGTTTTACTGGTGAATTAATGTTGTAGAAGATAACGGTGTTTCCACAGTAACTATGGAGCCTCTGAACGTCCAAATGGGTCATATCTGATGACCATGAAAAGATGAAGAACTGTATTTTACACCAATTATTGACATGGATTGATAGGATTAGTGGATCAACAGGAATTAAACAGTTTAGATCAGTAGATGGTTCAGGTTAAAGGTGGACGTTTGGGTCTTTAAAGGTTAAAAGTGGATGTTTGGGTCTTTAACCCTTAAAGACCCAAACGTCCACCTTTAAGGGTTAAAGGTGGACGTTTGAGTCTTTAAGGGTTAAAGGTGGACGTTTGGGTCTTTATGGGTTAAAGGTGGACGTTTGAGTCTTTAAGGGTTAAAGGTGGACGTTTGAGTCTTTAAGGGTTAAAGGTGGACGTTTGAGTCTTTAAGGGTTAAAGGTGGACGTTTGAGTCTTTAAGGGTTAAAGGTGGACGTTTGAGTCTTTAAGGGTTAAAGGTGGACGTTTGAGTCTTTAAGGGTTAAAGGTGGACGTTTGGGTCTTTATGGGTTAAAGGTGGACGTTTGGGTCTTTAAGGGTTAAAGGTGGACGTTTGGGTCTTTATGGGTTAAAGGTGGACATTTGAGTCTTTGAGTTACAGGTGGATGTTTTAGTCTTTAAGGGTTAAAGGTGGATGTTTGGGTCTTTAAGGGTTAAAGGTGGACGTTTGAGTCTTTAAGGGTTAAAGGTGGACATTTGAGTCTTTGAGTTACAGGTGGATGTTTTAGTCTTTAAGGGTTAAAGGTGGATGTTTGGGTCTTTAAGGGTTAAAGGTGGATGTTTGGGTGTTTAAGGGTTAAGCCCAAACACAAACCAATCAGAAAATGCCAAGTAGATTGTCCAATTGATTACTGATCAGACCATAAATCCAGCATTTGAACTGATCAAATGATTCCATTGAAATACAGGTGTCTGCAGGCACCAGTTGGACCCTATTGATGTTGAATGAGATGATTTGATTTGATTTGACCTTTGTGTTTACACCTGGTGTTTTCAATGGTCTGCATCCTTCAGAGCAAAACCTGAACACATCATTTACAGTAGTAGTGGATCGTAATGCCACCACCATAATTTTAATAACACAATAACAACAAGTGGTTCCAGGCACAACAAACCTCACCCCTCACACATATTGTAGCTTATTTTGGCATGGACAAATTTCACCCATTATAAGTAAATGGGAAAAAAAAGATGAAAAAAAAAAAAAAATCATAAAAAAAGTGAACTTTGACCTGCTTTCCCAAAAATGTGATCACATCTTTTCTGGGTCACTGGTAATCTATAAACCCAATTTGGTCTGAATTCAACTAATAGTTTTGGTCTTTTGGTCTTCTCTCTATCATTAGCTTTAACATAACCACCTGTAAATGTTTTCTGTCCTTCTGTGAGTCCATGTCCTCATAAATACACCGGTTTAACTGTGGCAGAGCGGACAGTTCCGGATGATCCACGGGCAGGAATAATGGGCTTTAATTCTAGAACTGTGATGAGACTGTTCAGCCTTATTCACGGGTCAGAGGGTAGACGAGCTTCAGTTCAGTTTATTTCAAATATCTAATAAAAACATTGATTAGATAGAACTTTATTGATCCCTTAAGAAATGGAGGTTCCAGTAACAGCACAAACACTGAATATAAACACAAGAAAATAACAAAACAATAACAATGAAAAACAGAAGGGAAAAAATACATTTGCACATTGGAAAGTACTAGTAGAAACAAGTGGCAAAGTAGTAGTAGTAATAATAATAATAATAATAATGATGATGATGATGATGATGATAATAATAATAATAATAATAATAATAATAATAATAATAATAATAATAATAATAATAATAATAATAATAATAATAAGTAGCTTATTATATTAAAATTAATATAATATATTATACACAATATGTATGTGTATGTATAGTTTAATAAACACAGGATAAAAGTTATAATAAACAGTAATAGTAGTCATAGCAACAATATACAAGTAATATATAAATGTTATTATTATTATTATTATTATTAAGTGTTATTATGCTATTATGAACCATCATTTCAGATGTTTATACATATTTCTGAGTATCTGTATTCCTCTTCACATGTATTTTACTCCAGTGATAAGATGCTGAGCTGGAAAATGTTGACAATGAATTAAAAGAAGTAAAAGTGCTTGAATTTGACCTTGAGAACTGTGTACGAAACCTGATGATAGTAATTACGCTCAACAAACAGCCGAACAGTTCACAAACCTACAAGTAGATCATTTCAAACCATACTTTATAATCATACTATTCATGTCATTAAAACAGTTAGTGTTACTAGTTCATCACTGGCCTTATTCTGAATTTACACCAAGATTTCCATTATTGCTGCACATTTCTAATTTACAAAAATAAAATCAAACAAAAATAAACATTTCAACATTTAATGTCAAATATGAACTTTATCAGATCTGTTGTTTACTTCTCCAGGGATGCACTGACGGATCCCAATGTTCATTTGATGGAATTGTGTTTGTCTGAGCCCTGTTTGTGTTTGTGTGTCCAGACGTCCAGGCAGGACAAGGACAAAGGAACCAAGCCAAAGAGACGGGGAAGACCAGGTCTGATGTCCACAATCAGCAGCACAGGACGGTGATGATGAACGGCACATACGATGTACAGGTACGCACGGACACACAAACATGGACACACATGTATGTACACACAAACGTGTACACACAAGCATGGACACACTAACATGTACACACATGTAGGTACACACAAGCACGGACACACAAACATGGACACACATGTATGTACACACAAACATGGACACAAATGTATGTACACACAAACGTGTACACACAAGCATGGACACACTAACATGTACACACAAGTATGGACACACAAGCATGTGCATACAAGTATGTACACACAAACATGTACACACTAACATGTACATATGTTAGGTTCAGTCCTGTGGTTCAGATCTGGAGCTGGTCCTCAAGCACCTTTGAACCCAGAATGGGTCAAATGCAGCGTGTGTGTGGGGACATGAAGTCAACAAAATAACACTTACACCATTTTTTTGTTTTTCAACCAAAACCTAGACTGACAAGAAAAGCACTCGGAGAGCGCAGACCTCTGCCAAGACAGATCTGCCCCCCCCATCACCGCCAAAATGTAATCATTTCTTCCTTGTGCCAGTATCAACATTTCCTGAAAATTTCATGGAACTCCGTCCATAACTTTTTGAGTTATCCTGCCAACAAACAAACACGCAAATACACAAACACACAAAGCAAAGCAATCACAATACCTCCTGATGGAGGTAAAAATTTACAATAGTTCAAAATTGTCACAACTTTTGACTTCGTATGGCTGCTACCTCAGCCAGGTGTCCCTTAACAAAAGAGATTTGTAATCTCGGTGGAACTTCCTGGTTAAATAAAGGCCAATCAATCAATCAATCAACCAATCAATCAATCAAACACATTTGTACCACCTTGACATTCTTACTCTCATCATTTAACAAACATTATGTCACACATTTTGTAAAGAACAGAGCAAGGGTGTTTTGTACATTTTATTTATTAATAAATAAATCTAATATTTACGTTTTTGAAGCAGCTTTAATGCAGGTAAAGGTTTCTATGGTTACATGTCATTGAAATTATTGCCATCATTCAATAAATATTTTCTTAAAATTCATTAAAAAACATAAAACACACACAGTTTAGATGAAGTAGGAGCGTAAAAGTAATTTCAGTGGAAGAGAAAAAAAAACAAAAACCTGAGCTCTGAACTGAAGTGAAATAACAGATTAGAAACAACAATAAAGCAAATGTTGGGGTTTAATTCATGATTTCTCGTGCAGAATAAATGTAGACATTTGAAAGTTGCCTCATAATTTCACTGTCACACATAAAAAGTCAGATATAATTTGATATCAAGCAACCAATAAAAAACATATCTTCGGTCGTTTGGTTTTATTTGACTAATTATTGCACCTTAAATCAAGGAGAACTAATCAGTGGAAACGACAGCTGCTGAAACATTTCTGCGTAACGATGTGTGTCATTTTGTCTGTTGTACACGACGTCAGCTCAGTAAATATGGAGTCAGTATTCATATTCGGCAGCTTCTACAGCAAATTAATAAAACACTGTATGATGACAGAATTATCCCAAGAATACAAGGATAGGAACACTTATCTATGTGCAGTACAGTGACATCTATAACAATAATAAAAACGGCAACAGTGACAACTATTATTATGATGATGACTGTTATTATTAGTATTATAAATGTTTATTATTTTCACATTTAGACAAACTTTGGATTCCTAAATAAGTGAAAATAGAGAAAGTATGGCCGATGCATCCTCAGTCCTTTTACACTGAAAAAAAGCTTGTAGAATTTACTTTAAAAAATCATCTTAAGAATTTGCACTCACTTTTTTAAAGTAAATTTTAATGCTGTGATATCAAGTACAACTTACTTGCCAGTATCAAATAAAATGTACTTACAATGAACCTTAAACAAATATTAAAGATAGTAATGTTACTTAATTATTACATCACCATCATCAAAATATGAAGTAAATCTTACATGTCTGTAATATTTACTGTTTTGACAAGATTTAGATTTCGCTTTTTTTGTTTGAAATTTTGAATGATGTAGTTGTATTAAGTTATTGTCTTTAAAAGTTGAAAATTTAAACTGAGGTATACAGCAGCTGAGATGGTACAGTAGTTGTCATGGTGATGACATTTAAGACAGCAGTTTCAACTTTAAGGCTTATATTTTTGGGGACAGTTGAAGTCCATCCAGTTCTTGGAAAGGTTTCTGAAACACTACCTCCAATAGCTGAAGTCAGAGCATTTTCCTGTCGTGTCAAACCGCACATGCACATTCAAATGGGCTGAATTTTCAGAATAAAAGTTCCTCAGTATTTTCAGGTGTGCAGAGACAATAAACCCTTTAAATAGTCTGAGTACATCTGTAGTAGAATGGACCCAACCCACTGAGTTAATTCATTACATGAATAATCTGTGTATATATGTATGTGTGTTCTTACTTAGTTCTCACTGAATCTTAATATTACAATATAAATGTGACCTGGATCTGATCTGTTAAAGGCAGTTTGAACAGCACTAATCTGATCCAGACCATTTTCATATGCGGTCCTAAATCTGACCCAGATCACTTTCATATGCGGTCCTAAATCTGACCCAGATCACTTTCATATACGGTCCTAAATCTGACCCAGACTACTTTCATATGTGGTCCTAAATCTGACCCAGACCACTTTCATATGCTGTCCTAAATCTGACCCAGATCACTTTCATATGCGGTCCTAAATCTGACCCAGATCACTTTCATATGCTGTCCTAAATCTGACCCAGATCACTTTCATATGCGGTCCTAAATCTGACCCAGATCACTTTCATATGTGGTCCTATATCTGACCCAGACCACTTTCATATGTGGTCCTAAATCTGACCCAGATCACTTTCATATGCGGTCCTAAATCTGACCCAGACCACTTTCATATGTGGTCCTAAATCTGACCCAGACCACTTTCATATGCGGTCCTAAATCTGACCCAGACCACTTTCATATGCGGTCCTAAATCTGACCCAGATCACTTTCATATGCGGTCCTAAATCTGACCCAGATCACTTTCATATGTGGTCCTATATCTGACCCAGACCACTTTCATATGTGGTCCTAAATCTGATACGTATCTGATATTTTCCAATGTGACTTCAGTCTGAACGTTCAGGTCGCATTTATTCGACCTTTACGTCATTGAAATGCGACAAACATCCCAGTTGTTTGTCCCAGTTGTTGGTCGGAGTGGAGGAAAACCATATTTCCTTCTGTAAACACAGTGTGTGTCTGCGTGGTCACGTATTCCATCAGGACCTCTTTAGTCCATGTGGGTCACTTCAGGGTCACATTCAGTTCAGGCTCAAAACTGATAGAAGTTGCATTTAATGTGGAATATGAACGAACACACAGAAAAATCAAATTTCACCAAAAAGTCCGAACTGTGCATTAATACCTGCTGTGTGAACGGAGCCTCAGTTTGATTTTAGAAAAACCACCGTCTAAATGGAAACTGAAATAGGAGTTAAGGGTTAATGAACCGTTTACTGATGCACCCTGTAAATAGATCTGTGGTTTAAAACTGTGATAATGAACTTACTCTGCTAACTGTAATTAAAGAAAGTACTGAAATCAAGTGTACACATCAATTTTTAATTAGGTTTATTCAAGAACCCAAGAACAAGCTAAAAACTCAACAAATTTTACACAGAAAATATAAACAAACCAAAGTTCTGCAGAATTTTGCAAACAGACGTTACAAACCAAGTAAAAAAGTGCACAGTTTACAGAGAGAGGTTAGAAAGACGCGAAGAAACTGTACACAGAGAAGTTTCAAACACACTTCAAACTTTGCCGAGTCAACAGATGGAATGAGGTTTATATATTTATGAATCCATCTACTGTGGTTCTACTGTTCAGACGTTTACTAGGACGTCTGCGCTGACACCGTCCAACAGCGAGGTCAAAGAACAGTAGGGTTTTATCTGAAAGGTTTAAACAAGATGATCCAGAAAAGAAAGTGTGTGTGTGTGTGTGTGTGTGTGTGTGTGTGTGTGTGTGTGTGTGTGTGTGTGTGTGTGTGTGCGTGTGTGTGTGTGTTACTGTGTCCATTATGTGACTTATGGTCGTCACACAGTCCTGGTCTGAATCAAATGTAACTTTTTGACGTTCATTCCCTCTTTATGGCACACACACACACACACACACACACACACACACACACACACACACACACACACACACACACAACACACGTACACAGAGTACCACAGATACACACAGTAATACACACATACACACACTTACACAGATGCACACAGATACACACAGTAACAGACATATACTCGTACACACACACACACACACACACACACACACACACACACACACACACTGTAACACACAGATACACTCATATACACGGTAACACAGATACACACAGAACACACGCACACACACAGAGTCAGAAATAGAAAATCCAGTGGGCTTAAGTCGTCATTATGAAGAAAAAGTGAAAGTATAAAAAAAAAAAAAAAAACGAATGAAAGAACTCTCTATTCTCTTCATTCCTCTCTCACTTTCTCTCTCTCCCGCCCACGTTTTTGGAAAATTCCATGTTGTCATTTGCTAAGACGAGATGCCCTGTCAGCCAATGGGATCGAACGACCTGGAGAGAAGAGGAAAAGGAAAAAAGAAAGAAAGGAGTAACAGAGATAGAAGAGATGGGGGAGGAGAGAGAGAGAGAAAGGGAGAGAGAAAGGGAGAGAGGAGAGCGAGACAGAGTGACAGGAGTGTTTCTAATGGGCTGTGTAATGAAACCACCATCAGACACATTTAAATGGACTTTCCTTTTCTTTTTCATCCTCTGTTCTCCACTCGTCTGTCTCATCATGTCTCCTTGTCCTTGGCTTATAGCTCAGACTCTTTCATTAAAATCCTCCTTTCCCCTTCTCTCAGTCTGCTTTTCATCCATCCTCCTTCTACAGTACGTTCTTCTTCTTCTTTTTTCTGTCCACGTCCACTCCTTGTCCTCCGTCCTCCTCCACTTTGCTTCTCTCATCCTCTCCCATTCCATCTTATATTCCCTTTTGCGTCTCTCTGTCCATTCCACTCGTTCTAATGACTTGATGTGTGACTGGTCTCTAATTGGCTGGGCGGGGCCTGGAGGACGTGATGATTGGATGATTACTGTTGTGAGATCACACAGCCCTCATTCAGCCTTCAGAACGGAGCATGAAAAGCAGCAGCTGTCCTTTGGGTCGTCTAAATGGTTTTACTTTCATGGCCTTTTCCAGTGTTTCCTCTTCACAGGGTGGGGTGGGGGGCTATATGGCAAGTGTCAGTCATTTTTCCTTTCCTTTTTATTTTATTCCTTTATTGTCATTCAAACACGTAAAAAAAACATGGAGGAAAAAAACGTGTCGCCCAGGACTAGTGTAATAAGAAATGTATAATAAATGTCCAAGTGTCTCTGTCCCCAGTCCTGTGGGACGACCTTTGTCCTGTGTCTGTTCCCTCAGAGCCAAACAGGGCCCTGGTTCTGTCCTGGTTCTGTCCTGTTTCTGTCCTGGTTCTGTCCTAGTTCTATCCTGGTTCTATCCTGGTTCTATCCTGTTTCTGTCCTGTTTCTGTCCTGGTTCTATCCTGGTTCTGTCCTAGTTCTATCCTGGTTCTGTCCTAGTTCTATCCTGGTTCTGTCCTAGTTCTATCCTGGTTCTGTCCTGGTTCTATCCTGGTTCTATCCTGTTTCTGTCCTGTTTCTGTCCTGGTTCTATCCTGGTTCTGTCCTAGTTCTATCCTGGTTCTGTCCTAGTTCTATCCTGGTTCTGTCCTGGTTCTATCATGGCTCTATCCTGGTTCTGTCCTGGTTCTATCCTGGTTCTATCCTGTTTCTGTCCTGTTTCTGTCCTAGTTCTGTCCTGGTTCTGTCCTAGTTCTATCCTAGTTCTATCCTGGTTCTGTCCTAGTTCTATCCTGGTTCTATCCTAGTTCTATCCTAGTTCTATCCTGGTTCTGTCCTAGTTCTATCCTGGTTCTGTCCTGGTTCTATCATGGCTCTATCCTGGTTCTGTCCTAGTTCTATCCTGGTTCTATCCTAGTTCTATCCTGGTTCTATCATGGTTCTGTCCTAGTTCTATTCTGGTTCTATCCTAGTTCTATCCTGGTTCTATCCCAGTTCTATCCTGGTTCTGTCCTGGTTCTATCCTGGTTCTGTCCTGGTTCTATCCTGGTTTTATCATGGTTCTGTCCTAGTTCTATTCTGGTTCTATCCTAGTTCTATCCTGGTTCTATCCTGGTTCTATCCCAGTTCTATCCTGGTTTTATCCTGGTTCTGTCCTAGTTCTATCCTGGTTCTATCTTGGTTCTGTCCTAGTTCTATTGTGGTTCTATCCTGGTTCTATCCTAGTTCTATCCTGGTTCTATCCTGGTTCTATCCTGGCTCTGTCCTAGTTCTATCCTGGTTCTGTCCTGGTTCTATCCTGGTTCTGTCCTAGTTCTATCCTGGTTTTATCATGGTTCTGTCCTAGTTCTATTCTGGTTCTATCCTAGTTCTATCCTGGTTCTATCCTGATTCTATCCCAGTTCTGTCCTGGTTTTATCCTGGTTCTGTCCTAGTTCTATCCTGGTTCTATCTTGGTTCTGTCCTAGTTCTATCGTGGTTCTGTCCTAGTTCTATCCTGGTTTTATCCTGGTTCTGTCTTAGTTCTATCCTGGTGCTATCCTGGTCCTGTCTTGGTTCTATCCTGGTTCTATCCTAGTTCTATCCTAGTTCTATCCTGGTTCTATCCTGGTTCTATCCTGTGTAGACTGGTAACCTTTCCCCTTGCTGATGCCTAAAGCAATAGACAAGTTGGTTAAGTAACAGCTAACAGCTTGTAATAAAATTTAACACATCATGTTACTTCAAGGTCCGTGTTTTTTGTTTAGTTTTTTGCAGCAGCGCCGCTGCAGAATGTATATAGGGGAAACTCTGTGTGTGTGTGTGTGTGTGTGTGTGTGTGTATATATATGCCTGTACATCATGATATCCAAACATAATTACTTATTTCTTATTATGATTTACTATTATTTTACAAGTCTAGTTTAGATCAGCTCTAAATGTAAAGTGTCATGAGATAACTTTTGTTATGATGTGACGCTACACACACACACACACACACACACACACACACACACACACACACATACACAGAAAGAGAGAGTTTCAGAATTCCGCTTGTCAAAAAAATAGTGCTTCAGTTGCTTATTCTGTGCCCAGAATTCCTAGAAAGAGAATGTAATTGCTTTTTTTTTTTTTTTTTTTTTTTTACTTTTTTCTCTCTTTTTTGCCCATCAACAGGTGACACTGGGCGCCACGCTCATTGGGATTGGCCGTAAGACCTCTGACTGCCAGGGGAACACTAAGTACTTTCGCTGCAAATTCTGCAACTTCACTTACATGGGGAGCAACTCCTTAGAACTTGAACAACACTTCCTGTCCTCACATCCAAACAAAGTCAAAACCCCGCCCACCACGCCCTCGCTGGCCACTAATAACCTATCGGCGCATGATCACCAGCTGAAGGGGAGGAGTCAAATCACAGAGGGTGCGGAGCGTGTGGCGGTGAGGGCGGAAGATGACTCCTTGGTGGGGTACTCCATCCCTGTCAGGGCGTGTACAGACTCACCCACCTGGACGGCGGACGGCGGTCGAGGAGGCGCGCAGGCGTACTATTGGTGTAAATTCTGCAGCTGGAGTTGTGAAGGGGCGGGGGGCTCGGCCAAGCTTTTGGAGCATTATGAACAGCGACATAAAAACTATACCCCTGGTGGAATGGAGAAAGAACGAGAGAGGGGAGGGAGGAGAGAAGGGGAAAGAGAACACAGTGCATCCAAAAACCACAAAGAGCCATCGTCCAACCCATCCAACAACAGCCAAGGTACGAACCCACAGGTCACATGGTCGCACTTCGCATTGTCAGAAGCCAAAACTTTAATGCAAGATGAAGGAGGAAGTGTTACAAACGGATGTAGCAGTCAGATTTGTGCTGTTTGGTGAACTACGATGCTCAACTGTTTTTCCTTTAATACTGGCCTCCACTGGTCAGACCAGCTGAAAACTTCAGTAACTTCGAATGCATCCGTCTACAACATGACATGCACATGTGTTTCCATAGCAATCTGTTTCTTTACTTCCTTCCCAACTACTGGCTTTTCTGGCTATTTTATCCCCCATGCATATAATACGTGGCTCTCCATGTTTGTTATCATTTTATTTCCAAAACTTGCCAAAGATAAGATCAGATATACGTTACTGATCCCCTAGTTAAGGCTCCACACACTGTGCGACTTGAACAGTGTTACAAGTTCACAGCAAGCCACACTGTATGACATGAATTTGGGTACGACATGAAGTTTACTGTGTGAAGATTGGACGATGAAAACACATGGGCAAGGTCAAGGGTCATTCATAACTGTTGAACCAGACCAGTTTCAGACAAATATTCCCCATAATTGTAAAGGTCTAAATGCCATCTGAAACGGACTCAAAGGGCAAAATTTAGTTTACAATATTTTTAAATGAAAAATATCAAAAACTACTGCGTCAAAGATGGACAAAAAATTTACTTCTATTTTTTCCAGAATTCCAAAGTTCTCCAAAGTGAAGTTCCTCTGACATTTTCGTCCTCAAATGTATTCAGTATTTACCTTAAATCCTCTATTTTACAACCCAGTAATTGGTTAGAGGAAAAAAATACTAGATCAAACCTAAGTAGAAAGAGTTTAGACAACTGTCAGCATCACAGATGGACGCCAAAAGGAAATATCAAATTCAACATTTTTATTTCAATTATCAATATCATATACATTCATTTACACTATTTACAATGTACAAATAATATTAACATTATATTTAAATGTATTTTGCATAGATACCTATCGCACCTATTAATTCTAACCACTGTGTGTTTAGAATATGTCATGAATAATATACAGTGATCCCTTGCCAATTCGCACTTTAAATTCCGCGGTTTTAGTTATTCGCGGATTTTGCAGAAATATTAATCAAAAAATAAAAAATCAAGAAAAAATCGCAGAAATTCCGCGAAAATCCACCCCACAGCAGACGAGAGGCCGCAGCTGCCAGCGAAACGTCAAACGATGACTCACAGCCTCCTGTAAGCAACACGAGAAACGCAGACGGCCCAGCAACCGCTTACCCCGAGCGAGAGAGAGAGAGAGAAAATGTAGAAATGTCAGTTCATGCATGCCCATGTACGTGTGTTTGTGTGTGTTGATGCTCGAGACCAAAGAGAGAGAGAGAGAGAGAACTGATTCGTTTCTTGTGCGTATGAGAGGAAAAGAGAGCTGGGAGTAGATGTGCGTGTGTTCGTGTGTACGTATATGATGGATAAGCGTCACGAATGAAGAGAGGAGAGAGTACGCATCAGCTGTTAGTACGTATGCACGTGTGTGTTTTGTTTATATCTACATTCTTTTCTTTCAGATGTTTTACAGTACGTACATGTATCCGATCTATATATATGCATGTAAACATGTACTAATCATTGTTTTCTTTTATATATATATCTCATTTATTTCATAATTATTACATTTGCAGTACTTATATACTATTTTTAGATACATACATACATGTACCTAGGTCTAGGATAGGCTCGGGGGGCTCCGGCTCCAGTTCGCGGATTTTCGATTTTCGCGGGGGGCGCCGGTCCCCATTAACCGCGAAAAATAAGGGATCACTGTAATAGTCAATATAATAGTATTTGGACTAAATGTGGTTTATTTATAGAGTTTATAAAATGAACCCAGAATGACTGCACTAACTTGTGTCACTTTACAAACATTCACACTCAGAAAACTACTCAAATTTTTTTTCAGAAATTTGTTTTTCATTTCAAAATACATTTTCCTGACTTGAATTCTAGTTGTGATCGTTGTGAAGCTGAACCAGCCACACTGTCTCATATGTTCTGGTTTTGTTTAAAAGTAAAAAAACTTTTGGTAGTCTATATTTAAATTTCTTTCTGATGTATCAGGGTCTCATATTGAACCTGAGGCAACAATGGCAAGTTTTGACATTCCATCACATTCTTTTTATTTTAACCAAAAATCTAAAAATCTGATTGCCTTCACCACTCTTGTAGCTCATAGACTAATACTACTGAAATGGAAAGATAAACAACTGCCAAAATTTAAATCTTGTTTTCTGGATCTTTCACATAATTTAACATTGGAAAAAATGAGATGCTCTATTAGAGGAAGTGCCAGTAAGTTTTTCAGTACCTGTAACCTGTTCTGAATCCCATAAAAGAGGCAGATCCATCACTTATTCCAGAGGAGTCTTATTAATATGAGTCTGTGACCAATATGTGAGTTCCTTATTCATTAATTTATTATTATTATTATTATTATTATTATTATTATTATTATTATTATTATTATTAATAATAATAATAATAATAATAATAATAATAATAATAATAATAATAATAATCATCTTTTTTATGGTGCAGCAGGGTGGGTATAAAAAAAAACAACAGATGACTGTATTATGCTTTTGTGGATGACTCAATGTGTAATAAAAACACTCTGAACAAAAGTACATTTTTCCTGAAAATATAGGCAATTACCTACCCAAAAATATAAGTTTGGTGTAAAT
This sequence comes from Sphaeramia orbicularis, assembly GCF_902148855.1. Taxonomy (NCBI): domain Eukaryota; kingdom Metazoa; phylum Chordata; class Actinopteri; order Kurtiformes; family Apogonidae; genus Sphaeramia; species Sphaeramia orbicularis. The sequence continues at coordinate 4,628,018 of NC_043967.1, forward strand.
TATTGTAATTAAATTTTTTCGACCAGATGTTAACCTTCCCTTGACTCCACCCACAAGCTGAATCACAGCCTGATGTACGTGAGTGAATGTGAATGAGTAAGAATAAAACGTCATCAGCATGCGCAATCCATCCATTAAAAACAAAAGTGTGAAGAAGTGACAGAACACTCGCCCTTGCGGAATTTATATTTGTGGACAAGAAGTTTTTAAAAAAAGGAGGAGGAGGAGGATATGGACGTGGTCGTAGCTCGGAAAGAGAGGCTAACTTGGGATGGCAATTTTGTAAACAGAGCTTGAAGTACTTGTTAGCATCTGCTAGCGTTTAATGTTAGCATTTACTGTTATGGTCTGTCAGTGTCGCACTGATCGCACTGACAATGTTATTTCATACTGCATTTCTATTGGTCAGTTAGTGGACGTAGGTCACAGCAGCGGTCACACTGTGAGATGACCACACCCACATTTCAGAATTTTATCGCAGGCTGTCTTTGGTCGCAAGACTGTGACTGCGGCCGTCCTTGAACCTGTGTCACAGTGCGACGTTGGTCCAACGATTAAGGGCCAAGACCAAAGATATGACCACGATTCTCTCACGATAACTGTCTTTCATCTGAGACGGCCGATATTCACACAGTGTGTGTCAGCCATTAATCAGTTATGGGTCGGTTTGGTGCCTTTTTCTGCCGTTTATTGGAAAAGACGACAAAAACCAATCCGCCATCAATAAGAAATGTCATGTAAAAGAAATGAAACAGACATCCACAATGTAAGCAGATGTCAGAAGGTTAATGTTAGGAGACGGTGAAGGTTCTTTAGTTTTATTCAGAGACACACTGCTTCTGTTGGGAACAGGAAAAAGGAAAGGACGCCTCACAGGTTCAGAAGTCTAGACTCAGATGAGCATAAGCGCTGCTTTAAATGGGGAAAATACATTTTCTTTATTTAAATGCATAGGCCTGCATCTGTTATTTCTAATTAATATTCTAAAGCGTAATCCTGTTTCTTTAGAGCACATTGTATATAAAGGTAGATATGCTAAAATTACACTGAATATATTTATAATCAAGGATGTTCAAATCATTTTATTTCAGGTTCCACATTCAGACCAATATGATCTAAAGTGGATCAGAACCAGTCAAATACTATTAGAATAAACTATAAAAAAATGGAGAAAAAAAAAATTGTCTTATTTTAGTGTAAAAAAAAAAAGTGAAATTACATGAAAATGTTTACATTTACAAATTATCCTTTAACAAGAAAAGGAACAACATGAACAAACATGTACAATCTGAACTGTGTCTTCAATGTAACTGTACTAATATTCTGCCTGTTATTAAATGTTTTATGTATTTGTAGATCCACTGTGATCTGTACGTTAGAATGAACATGTGGAAATGATGATGAGTAGTATAAGTGTACTTAAAGTTCAACTTATTTATCTTAACAACTTTCAGGTTCATGTTATTCACATTTCTTTTTAAGGTTATTCATATAAACAATTTCATGTTATCTTCCTTTTTTTTTTTTTTACTCTAAAACACAGACAAATATTTGGAGCTTTTATTATTCATGGGCTGTTCTGTTATTATTTTTCCAGTTCAGCCTGTTTCAGATCACATTGGGCTGAATGTGGAACCTAAACTAACATGACTTTGACCCCCCCCCCATGTACCATATACCATACATGGACCATAAACTAACATCAGCCACTGGGTATTGGACCATCTGAGGTGTAGGTGTTCCTATCAGTTCACGTCCGTGCATCATCTTCCCAAAATGCTTGAAAAGCTGTAATCCTATGACCAGTCCGTGGTCGGAACTAGACTTGACTTGTGTTACAAACTGCGTCTGATCTCTTTTTGTGTGTTTTTTTATTTCCTTTTTTCTATTATTTGACTTTCTTTGTGTGCTCTTAACTCTTATAAAGTTACGACGACGTATCAGGGCCACATAAGAAAATAAAAACGCTGGCCACTACGAGAATAAAGTCCGAAAATATAGAGAAAAAAACTGAAATTTTATGACAATAAAGTCAAATACAAAAAGAGTCATCTTTTTATGAGAATGAAGTCGTAATGTTATGAGAATAATATTGTCATATTTCAAGAATAATGTTGCAATTTAAAAAGAGGCGGGACAAGTATCATAATTTACCAGAATAGACTCATACCCACTGGTCTCATAATGTAGAACTGAGAACATTTTGTGAGGTTCTATACTAAGCCTATTAGCCCCGCCCACCATCAACACATTAGCATTAGTCAAAGGACTTTGAAGACAGTTTGCACGTTTGGGTTTGTTTCATTGTAAGAACTGACTGGATTTGGAGTAAATTGCCTCTTTTGTGGAGGAAGAACTGACAATTTCTATATTATGACTTTTTATCACACTATTGTGAATTTATTTTCAAAAGATTACAACTTTAATTAATAAAAGTATGACATTATTTTCGTAAAATTCTGAGTATTTTTTCTTAAACTACGACTTTGTTCTTATAATATTACAGCTTTATTCTCATAATGTTATGGCTTTATTCTCGTAGTGACAAGTGTTTTTATTTTTCTTATGTGGCCTAATCCACCATCGTATAAAATCCCTGTGAACATGTCTTATTCTGTTTTCATCCTTCCCAAACTCTCTTTAACACTAATGTGTGTGTTTCTGCTCTTAGGAGACCCAAACAGCAGTGACTCCGATGCGGTGGTCACCAGTTATAATTGTCAGTTGTGTGATTTCCGCTATTCGATGGCCCACAGTGCAGATGTGATCGTAGTGGCTCCGTTACTGCTGCACTATCAGCACAACCACTCCATCCACCGGTGCTGCATCCAACACTGCATGTACTGTCCACAGGGGCTGTGTCAGCCGCACAAACACCTGGGGGAGGTAAGACCAACAACAACTGCAGCTATCTGCACTGTGCTCAGTAATTAGAGGAAAAAATAGATGTTTTTAACAGTAGAAAATAAATGCAATATATGAACAAGTGTCAAATTAATTGGTTCAGTTTCCCTAGTTAAAATTCCCTTGTTCCCTGAACACACTCCCACATTTCCCAGCCTCCTTTGTGCCAGCTGCCAAACGGTGCTGTTGCAGCTGTTTAAGAGGCACAAAGGATGGTTAACAGCCGAAGCTGAGGCGGCGTCATTAGGCTGATGATGCACATTCATGGTGTTAATGCAGACTGAAATCAGCTGGTACAATAAAAACACACACAGGTTACACAGCTCCAGTAAACACACATGGTTTGTTCAGTCCAAACTTTACTAGAGCTGAAAGGATCAACTGATTCATCGACTTGAACAGTTTTTTTTAAACTGACAAAAAATTTAAATTTGCCTGAATCAAAGCTTCGCTTCCTTAATTTCTCTGCTGATAAACATAGGTTCCACTAGGCCCTTTTCCATCGTCCATCTGAGCTAAACTTTACCCATATTTCCAGTGCAGTGCACAGACTGATGACTGAATTTTAGTTTTTGGATTTTTTTTTTTAAACAAATTTTTGAATGTTTGTTCTTAGAAAATTTGTCCAACTTCTCGAAGGCTGTTCTCCCGACTGGTGAAACAAAGTGCAATCAGATTTAAGACTTGGGCAGAATAATATTTGTCTGAACTGCCCAAAAAGGATAATTATTTAGTGTAATCTATTTTACAGTTATCTTTAATGCAAAATTCAACATTAATCCCTTAAGCAGGGTATCAGTGAGCAGGAGGGGTGAGGCTATTGGTAAGCTCCGCCTACTTCCCCACTTGTTCCATGTTCAGTTGGTCTAAGTAAGTCAGGTGGATCCAAATGTGTGTGAGGTGACAGATTAGAGGTTAGAGATGGAACTGGACTGGACCAGTTTACATCTACACACATTTATAGACAGACTGAACACGGGTGGTATTTATATCTATAGATAATTATATAGAGACTTTTAGACTGTTGTTATTTCTATATAGATATGTTTATGTATACTCTTATACTGTTGTTGTTTCTGTATAGATATTTTTATTAGGGGTATGCCAAAAAATCGATTCATATAGAAATAGCGATTCTCATTTACTACAATTCAGAATCGATTTAAAATGTTCCAAAATCAATGTTAAAAAATAAAACAAATCCGCCAGCAGTCTGCCTCTATTTTGTACGTGGGACATCCTAACGTTCTGGAACATATGCATGTGCGGTAAGCACCAAAACAAAGAGGAAACTAATGGAGGAAGGAGGGTTAGCGGTTAGCGGCTAGCGTGGTTAGCAGCTAGGGTTAGTGATTAGCATGATTAGCGGCTAGTGCATTGACAAGTCATCAAATGGTGTTAAATAACACACAAAAGGATGAAAATGCGCACGTATAGCGCGTCAAATGCAATAAACTGTCGTCACATCCAATGGAATTTGATGAGCTCAGTCTGTCAGCTGCATCACCCAGAGTTTAAGGACACGGTGACACAGTCAGACACCAGAGGAAAGCCAACACACACTGATGAACCTCACCAAACTCCTGCCAAGCATGGATACATGTTTAAAACCGAATACATGTGAAAAAGACATTTGAATGTGTGCATTTGTCATTCTGTCTGGCAAACCACACTGGAGTAGATCATGAGGATCCTTTACACACCTATAGACTGAAGCACAAATCAGTTGGAATCAAATCATGTTAAATTGAAAATCATTTTGAATCGAAAATCGATTTTGTATCGAATTGTAGCGCCAAAAATTGGAATTGAATTGAATCATGAGATAGTAAAAGATTCCCACCCCTAATTTTTATTTATATATTTTTATACTGTTGTTGTCATTTCTATATAGATATTTTTAGATATATTTTTATACTGTTGTTATTGTTGTTATTTCTGTATAGATATTTTCTATATACTTTCTATATACTTTTATACTGTTGTTATTTCTATATAGATTTTTTAGATATACTTCTATATCGTTGTTGTTATTTCTATATAGATATTTTTAGATATACTTTTATATTATTGTTGTTTCTATATAGATATTTTTAGATATACTTTTATGCTGTTGTCATTTCTATATAGATATTTTCTTATATCGTTTTGCTTTTAGTTGTTTGTCATTTTCAGACATGTCTGTTTCAGATTTTTACTGTTTTTTCGGCTATAATCATTTAATCAAACCAAGTCAAAGAAAATAATTGATCCTTTAGTCTTTTACTAAAATAATCCATGCGTTCGTCTCTGAACTCACCATGGTACAGCTCCATTCTTGTGTTGTATTAAATGTTGTGGTTTGTCTTTGTAGGTGTCCCACCCCTTCGCTTGTCGGAAGTCTAACTGTCCTAAATGCAGTTGTAAGTTTCCTCCGTTCACCAAACAACAGGACGCTGTGAGTTCAACACCTGCCATCGCCACCTCCCCATCCATGACCCCTCCCACCCCTAGAGGTGACCTCGGTGGTCATCCTGTCGTCACACAAGGTATTCAAAGGCCAATTAACTTTCACTAGTCCTTTTTCCATCGTCCATCTGAGCTAAACTTTACTCATATTTAGTAAATGTCATAAAAACAGAAGTGTGTCATGTCGGTTTTTCCATTCAATCCCAAATGTGCTGATTAGTTTCTTTCTTCTGGTAGATGTCAGTAGAAGTCATTCCATAAACATGAACATAAATCTGTGTTGTTTTGAATCTAGAATGCTCGTTCCCCCTCTATCTCCGACTAAATTCTAAAATGATGGGGTTTCCTGGTGTGTCCACACATACACACACGTTTGGGTTCAACTCTTCTTCTTCTCTTGTTCTAACATCCATCAACATCTGTTTGTTTTGGTCATGTGACTCTAGTTGAACTCAAAGGTCTTTCCATTACAGTTTTGTGTCAAATACCAATTTAACTACAAAAAAACCCCAAACACCTCTTGCAAGAATGAAAACTTTTCTTCGAAGAATGAGAGTTTTGACCAAATTGTCATTTTCCATTAGACTAATTTTTACACACAGGTTATATTCACACAGTTTGAGGGTCACTGGAAAAGGGACTGGCAACACACAGGTGTCCTTTGCAGCTGTTGTTGACAGGTGTCATAAATGTGTTCTTGTGTTCTGATTGGTCTGCGACCCTAGGTGTCACCCACCTGTGTGACCAGTGCGCCTTCGCCACCACCGACATCGACGTGTTGCTCCAACACTACGAAAGCTGCCACACTCTGATCAGCCTAAAGGGGGCACCCCCACATGTCAAAGCTGAGGAGGACGTCAGAGGAGACAAGGACGTGGGGAGAGGAGGAGGAGGAGACAGAGAGTACACTTGTACGAAATGTCATTTCATCACTGAAGTGGAGGAGGAGATTTTCAGACACTACAGGTGAGAAGGACCGTCTGTAGATACAGACTCAGGTGGATGTAGACTCTGACTCTGGTGTCATATGTGTACATGCTTAGTAAACATTTTCATTTTCACAGACAACCACTAAAAATATAACCATCACACACTAGGACAGGGATGAACAAGGATGTCCAACCCATGATGGTCCAGGGGACACAGGCACCCTATTGGCTGGACCGGTTAAATAATAGTAGAATAACTTAGAAATAATGACAACTATAGATTTTTATTTTTGTTTTAGTGCAGAATAGTTTAACATTTACAAACTATCCTTCCTCAAATGTGAAGAACCTGAACTTCTATGAACAACCTGAAATTTCCTCAGAAAAATAATTGCAGTTGTGACCTTATTGTGTCTCAGCTGATTATTCACTCATGCTCATTACAGCTTTCATATGTATGTATATGTGTGTGTGTATATATATATATATATATATATATATATATATATTTTATATATATATATATATATATATATATATATATATATATATATATATATAAACCACAGTGGATCTACAAATACACACAACAGTTACTTCCAGGCCTCTGTACTGAATTTAGTTTTGTGATCAGTACAACATAATTATCAGTGTCTTTTGTGTAATCTTTGTAAAATCATCCTGGGGCCGAACTGAACCCTTTGGAGGGACTGCTTTGGTCCAGGGTCCATATATTTGACACCTGTGGACTGGATGAAACCCTTTTGACATATAGGATATATACAGGTGATATAGGATATATACAGGTAATATATGCGTGTATATACACACACACATTCACTGGTGTTTTGGTGACAGATCCAGTGGATGATGGACGATGTGAGAAACTTGGGTCTGAAAACAGACAAATACCCAGAACTGGAGGAACTTTGTGTACAAGTCTGAAATCATCTGACTTGTGTATTGATCTAGATATCCCATCTAGATTGGTGCTTGATATATGCCCACAAACAAACTCACATTCTCAGTTCTTTCACACACACACATCTGGCAGGACTATCTTTGTAAGATTTCAGCTACAAATCGATGAAAGATTTAAAAGTTTGATTAATTTTAGAGCAGAAAGAAGAGGAGGGAGAGAGAGAGAGAGAGAGAGAAAAGAGTGTGTTTATGGAAGTATAGAAGCCAGGGAAGGACAGAAATAGAGGAAAGAAGGAAAAAAAGAAAAAAAAATAGTCAGAGAAAGTAGATAGGAAGGGAACATGTAGAGAAAGGGGAGAGAAAAGGGAGTGAGAGGGTGACAAAAGCAGAGGGAGGAGGTGAACATGGGGGGGTTTAACAGTCCACTCACGTCCTTAACACAATCGGACCTCTGAATCATTGAGCTCAAATCAAATCAAACCAAAATAAAGCCAGAAAGTTTTACACTAACACTAAAATCAACCAGACCTAAAAGGATTCCAGGGCCAAGTTTTAGAAAACAAAAAGTGGAATTTAATTACACAGCGATCGCAACAAAGTTTGTTACAAGCTGAAACAAACCGAGCAATCTGAAAGAAAGTGGAACACCTTCACACTATCACCAAGGAGACAGACAGACAGACAGACAGACAGATACAGATACAGACAGACAGACAGACAGACAGATACATAGAGACAGACATACGGAGACAGACAGACAGATACAGAGAGACAGACAGACAGACAGACAGATACAGATACAGATACAGACAGACAGACAGACAGACAGACAGATACAGAGACAGACAGTCAAACAGATACAGACAGACAGACAAACAGATACAGAGACAGACAGATACAGAGAGATACAGACAGATACAGAGAGATACAGACAGATACAGAGACAGACAGACAGATACAGAGAGACAGACAGACAGATACAGAGACAGGCAGACAGACAGATACAGAGAGACAGACAGATACAGAGAGACAGACAGACAGATGCAGAGAGACAGACAGACAGATACAGAGACAGACAGACAAACAGATACAGACAGACAGACAGACAGTTACACACAGACAGACAAATAGATACAGACAGACACAGACAGATACAGACAGACAGATACAGACAGATATACAGACAGACAGATATGTAGACAGATACACACAGATGCAGACAGACAGATACAGAGAGACATATATACAGACAGACAGACAGATACAGAGAGATACAGACAGACAGACACAGACAGACAGATACAGACAGACAGACAGATATAGGCAGACAGATACAGACAGACAGATATACAGACAGACAGATACAGACAGACATATATACAGACAGACAGACAGATACAGAGAGATACAGACAGACAGACACAGACAGACAGATACAGACAGACAGACAGATATAGGCAGACAGATACAGACAGACAGATATACAGACAGACAGATGCAGACAGATACAGACAGACAGATAAAGAGAGACAGACAGACACAGACAGACAGATATTGACAGACAGGTAGATACAGACAGATATAGACAGATATACAGAAAGATACAGACAGATACAGACAGACACAGACAGAGAGACACAGACAGACAGATACAGACAGACACACAGATTCAGATAGACAGATACAGGCAGACAGATGCAGACAGATACAGACAGACACAGACAGACAGATACAGACAGATTCAGATACAGAGAGACAGATACAGACAGATGTACAGACAGATACAGACAGACAGACAAATACACAGAGACAAATACAGACAGACAGATACAGACAGACACAGACAGACAGACAGATACAGACAGACACAGACAAACAGACACAGACAGGTACAGACAGTTCTGTCATAGTTTTGTTGCGGTTTTGACGTGGTTCTGTTGAAGTTGTGTCACAGTTCTATCGCAGTTCTCTCACAGTTTTGTCGCAGTTTTGTTGTGGTTCTGTCACTGTTTTGTCAGGGTTCTGTTGTGGTTTTGTCACGGTTTTGTCGTGGTTCTGTTGTGGTCCTGTTGTGGTTCTGTTGTGGTCCTGTTGTAGTTCTGTTGTGGTTTTGTTGTGGTCCTGTTGTGGTTTTGTTGTGGTCCTGTTGTGGTTCTGTTGTGGTTCTGTTGTGGTCCTGTTGTGGTTCTGCTGTGGTTCTGTTATGGTCCTGTTGTGGTTCTGTTGTGGTTTTGTTATTGTCCTGTTGTGGTTTTGTTGTGGTCCTGTTGTGGTTTTCTTGTGGTTCTGCTTTGATCATGCCTGTGTGTATACTGTTTGTTTGATTTCATTGTCTTTGCTGTAGACTGTGATACTAACGGTGCAGTTTAGTTCAAATTGACTGTTGATCATCAATAACATGATTCAGACTCTGCTCACCACATTGTTTGGACTCACTGTCAGTCGTTGACAGTAGATGAGCTAAATCCAATATTTCAGTGCACCATAGTTTATATCAGTGATAGGAAACACTGTTGCAAACCTGCTCCTTCATTCACATTCATCATCCACTCATCTATTAATTCAACTAATAATTCCAACTTCTTTGGTTTGTTTTCCTACTTTTTCCTACTTTTTTGAATATGGAAAAATCTAAACTTATTCATACAAAATACAGTTTCATTGTTTGGTGAAAACAGTAAACATTGAACTGAAGAAACAGAAACGTGCACACAAAAAAATGGATTTCTCCAAAAAAAAAAAAAAAAAAAAAATCTGAATTGTGCATAAGCCCTGCTGTGTGAACAGAGCCTTATGGAAGTGCAGGGTTTTAGCCCAGACAGACTAAAGTGCATCAGGTACAAGGTGTACTTCAGCTTAAACATTTTTGGGGGGAATTTCCAAAAGACACTCAGACCATTTTGATTCACTCAAACTTGTGTTTGAGTCTCCCATCGCCTTGGGCTTTTTTTCTTGAAAGTCAAGAGGTACAAAAAAAAGTAAAATGAAGAATACATAACGCAAGGAGGAGAGAGAAATGAGGAAAAACATCTATTTTACTTCACTTTTAAGTGATTTATTTCAAATGTATTCAATGTATTTGTCCTCCTTTTCAACCCACAGACAACAGACAAATCCTCTGTTTTGATGCATTGATAATGGATTCACCGCTCAGTGATTTATTATATACACTTTAACCCTTGAAGACCCAAACGTCCACCTTTAACCCTTAAAGACCCAAACGTCCACCTTTAACCGTTAAAGACCCAAACGTTCACCTTTAACCCTTAAAGACCCAAACGTTCACCTTTAACCCTTAAAGACCCAAACGTCCACCTTTAACCCTTAAAGACCCAAACGTCCACCTTTAACCCTTAAAGACCCAAACGTCCACCTTTAACCGTTAAAGACCCAAACGTTCACCTTTAACCCTTAAAGACCCAAAAGTCCACCTTTAACCTTTACAGACCCAAACGTCCACCTTTAACCTTTACAGACCCAAACGTCCACCTTTAACCTAAACCATCTACTGAACTAAACTGTTTAATTCCTGTTGATCCACTAATCCTATCAATCCATTTCAATAATTTGTGTCAAATACAGTTCTTCATCTTTTCATGGTCATCAGATATGACCCATTTGGACGTTCAGAGGCTCCGTAGTTACCATGGAAACACAGTCATCTTCTACAACATTGATTCCCCAGTAAAACCCATGGAGTTGGATCAATGACAGTGGACGGACACATTGGGTTTATATGGATTAAATTAAAAAATGAACAAAAAATGAATAAAATATTTACAAAATCCTAAAAAACATGGGGAAAACAGCAATAAATTAACCAAAATTAAGTTAAAAAAAAAGAAGAAAATAAACAACAAAATGAACCAAAACAGCCAAAGTGAACAATAAAATGAACAAAAATGAATAATAAATCAACAAAATAAGTCACAAACTGAACAAAAATTAAAGAAAAAGTAATAAACCCATGGAATTGGATCAGTGACAGTGGATGGACACACTGGGTTTATATGTTCAGTTAATGACAGATTGGACTGGAAAAGACACTGTTTATTCAGTTTTCTGTGTTTTTGATAAAATAACCCTCAACTTTGATCTGAGCTTTAATGAATATTCACATTAGTAAATTAAATATAGGGAAATACCTGATGTTCACTGAAAAAATGCAAAATACAGAAGATAATTTCATAATAAATGGCAATAAATCACTTAAGACGAGTTAAATACTGAGAAAAACAATATTTTGGAACTGCCATAAAAGTAGTACTGGGTCTGTATGGGTTAAGGAGAATGGATTGGCATCATATAAAACATAATTTTTTTAGATTAGATTTAGTGATTTATTCCAAACATCCAGTGAAATTTAACATATACAGTAAGTGAACAAGTAAAACTGAAATAATACAAAAATCAACAATCAAGACAATCTTAGGAAGAAAAAAAAACACAATAGTTTCATTTAGAATGCCCAAAAAGGGGTGGGAAGAAATGCAACTTATTTAATCCCACCCCTTCTCCATAAAATATTAATAATACATATTTATCTTTCTCTTCCAATCTTCAGGCCAGAGAAGTGCTTGAACACAAAGACACCAGTCTGGTTTTATCCTGATAAGGGAAAGGAAACATGAACATTTTATATCCAACACTATCATTGCAACATGACAAAAACACGACTGTGACACATGAACACGTTTTTTATCAATCTAAAGAAACCGCTATCAAAAAGGAAACACTGGGTATCTGTACCATTCAGAATCTGTTTTTAATCGTGAATGTGTTCATAGTCATCATGTCCTTTACGTCCACAGGGAACACAAGCCCACATTAGACACTGCACTGACAGTATGAAAAAATGCAGAGAAAATATGAAAGGTAATATTAGTGTAATTCATAATATATCTACAGCAGGGGTCTCAAACATGCGTCCCGGGGGCCAAATGTGGCCCGCCAAAGGTTCCAATGCAGCCCGTGGGATGAAAAATTTCACCGTCAAGGCTGTCAAACTCATTTTAGTTAAGGTTCCACATACAGATTAATATGAGCTACAGTAAAATAATAGCATAACCTACTAAAAATAATGACCCCATATTTTCTTCTCGGTTTGATGTGAAAATAATATTACACTATGCCTATAAATAATGACAACTTCAAATTTTTACCTCCGCCAAGGAGGTTATGTTTTTGTTGGCGTTGGTTTGTCTGTTTATCTGTCTGTCTGTCTGTTTGTGTGCAAGATAACTCAAAAAGTTGTGGACGGATTTGGATGAAATTTTCAGGAAATGTTGATACTGGCACAAGGAACAAATGAGTAAATTTTGGTGGTGATTGGGGTTGGGGGGGCCACTGATCTGCCTTGGCAGAAGTCTGCGCCCTATGAGTGCTTTTCTAGAAAAGACAGCGCAGACCTCCGCCAAGGCAGACCAGTGGCCCCCCCACCCCCGATCACCACCAAAATTTACTCATTTGTTCCTTGTGCCAGTATCAACATTTCCTGAAAATTTCATCCAAATCCGGGGCACTGATCTGCCTTGGTGGAGGCCTGCACTCTCCGAGTGCTTCTAGTTGTCTTTGTTTTAGTGCGAAAAATAACATTAAATTATAAAAATATTTACATTTACAAACTATCCTGTAACAGTAAAATGTGAATAATCTGAGCAAAAATGAACAACCTGAAATGTCTCAAGAAAATGAAACACAATTTTAACAATTTTCTGCCTATTACTAAGTGTTTAGTGTCTTTGTAGATCCGATCCACAATACTCATGCATGAATGATAAGTTGAGGCAGAATATTATTAAAATTGCACTTATTTTTCTTAAGAAATTAAATTTTTTTCAGGTTATTCACATTTTTTTGGTTTGGATAGTTTATAAAAGTAAGTATTTTCATAATTTAATGGGGGTGTTTTGCACTAAAACACAGACAAAAATTTGGAGTTGTCATTATTTATAGGTTATTATGTTATTATTTTCTAGTCCGACCCACTGGAGATCAAATCGGGCTGAATGTGGCCCCTGAAAGAAAATGAGTTTGAGCCCTGATCTACAGTATATGACATACATGTTTATTTCCTTTATAGATGAACAACAGACTTTAAGGCAGGAACAGAGGACATTTCAGTCTAATAAATGAAATGATGTGATTTGAAACATGTCATGGGGGGTTGTATTCTATTGAACATGTCTTCCGTTTTCCTGTATATCTGTATAAATGTAAAGCAGCTGTCCGGAGCGGGCCCAGTCGGACCCAGACCAGGTTCCTACTGTGGTTCCATAGATGGTCCATTGTTTCTGCTCATTGTGCCCACACAGGATGGAAAATACTGATGCTATTCATACTCTGTTTATTCTAGACTCTGCCAACAGGAAATGAAGGTGGTTTGTTGATGGCTGATTCATTTCTTGCCTTTTAGATTAATGTACATTCCTTACAGTTTTAGACTAATTCATTGTGATTTAGCGGAACTTTGAGTCACTTTTTGGCGACGCTCTCGGTGAAATTCGACCTGACTGACTGGTCGGACTGAATCAGACTGGGACTGATGCACTTTAAATGGACTCCATTTACAGAATGGGTTTTCTTCAATATTTTTCAGAGCATGTCATGTTTAGCTCATTAAAAACTATTAAGGATGAATGGTTATTACAGTTTAAATCAGTGCGGCTTAAGATGAATTAACTCTAGTCTTGAAAATCAACCACTGACAGACGTCTTTGTTTTTATTCAAAGCTTTATTAATTTTCAGTCAAATAAACCGTGTGAACTGGTTATATTAACAGTTATATTAATTGTGCACCATGAACTGGCACACAGAATACCTCTGTTTATTTCCAAGACTGAATGAAGGTTAAAGTGATACAGAAAACCAGAAGACGTTTTCTCAGCTGTGAACAGGGTCACATGACTTGGTTGTGATAAGTCACATCACTGATGGTGATGATGCTCTGGAAATACATGGAAATCATTGGGGTTTTTTAGTTGAAAACAGCTAAAAACTGATTACAGGTTTACAAAAACATCTTGAGTCATCGGAGTCTAATGCTGTTGTTGAGTCAGTCATGACTCAATATGATGAAAAAGAAAATGTTCTTCTGACAGGATGTGTTCAGCCTTGGTCATTTTCATATTTGGAGCTAAAGCTGTTTTCTCCATCAGAGCCTCCACATTTACTATGTTTTTACTATATATTATTTGGACATGTCTGCTGCTGCAGTACTGAGGCACCAAATATGGGTGTGTCTGTTTCCACAGAGCCAATCAGATGTTGTCATTTGTCCTTTTCCAATCAGCAGTAAGGACATGTTGTTGTCCCAGATCCATTCATGGACACTGTTCCATGAACTCATTGTCCTCTTGTGTCTACAGTACTGTGGTCATATATGGAGTATACCCCCCCCCTTCCCCCGTACACACCACAGCCACATTATGTCAGTCCACTCCAGTTTACTATGGTTTGGGACTTTGGTCACATGACACCGGCATTGTCGGTGCCTGAAACAGTATTTTTTGTCGAACGGGTCCCAGAGCGTAAACATGTCCCAGCTCCGCCCCCCTGGTGTTGGCGTATGGATAGGACCAACACCACTGTATGGAAACCATGACGACCATAGTACCATGTGACCAGAAGAACAAAATCAAGGATGGAACAAGAGATCAGATCAGACTTTACTGATGTCACCATGAGGAAACAGTTTACAGCAATAGTATGTAACACACCAGTGCAAAAGAAAGGCAGGTAGAAATAAACATTCTTAAAAGTATAAAAATTTAAGTATAAAATTTAAAGATATTTACATATGCACATAGTGATTGCACATATACATGATGTGATATAGGGGTGGAGGAGGGTCAACCAGTAACAACAACAACAACGGTGGATTACAGAGTTGTTTGTGCTGCAGGTACTGCTAAGTTTATTAGCACTAGTACAACTAAACCTACCATCATCTTCTTCTTCAGACAAATATCAAATATCAGGAGCATAGTGGAGCGGACGTAGTCTGGGGAACTGGTCCCCTGTCCTTGTCCTGGACCCGGATAGGCCCATGTGTTATGGTTCTGTCCACAGTATTGTGTCAGCAGGAGGACAGGTTACCAGTCTACAGACACTGATTGGACCTGAGGGACAGAGACACAGGACAAAGGTAGTCTAACAGGACTAGGGATGTAATGATGTGAAAATTTCATATCACAGTTATTGTGACCAAAATTATCATGGTTATCATTATTATCGCGGTATTGCTGAAATGTGCTCAAAATGTTCAAAAAGTACTAATACACACACTGAAATAATATAACCAAGTTGTATTTTGAAAAAAAAATAAATAAATAAAGTAACATGCACAATGTACTTTCTGTTGCAGAAACATTCAAGTAATAACATGTAAACAAACATACAAATGTGCATTAAAGTTGGCACCTTATGGACACAAGAGATATCTGCACCAGGGGTGGAACTGATGGGATTTGATCAATATCAATACCATTATTAGTTCTGTTTATCAATCCAATTCCTTATCAATTCTCCTATTGATTCCTGAGGTGTTTTTGAGTGTGAGAAAAGTAGTCGGACAGGTCAGTGGAGTTTGTTTGAACATTTTCCAGATCAAATCATTCACAGTGTCACACATATACACTATTGTACACACAAACAGAAGGTTAAACACAATCAAATTTTCCTGAACTATTTAATGAACAAATGTAAATATTCTGAAAGAATGAGGATTTTAAAACTTGTTAGGCTGATCTGATCCAGACTGGTCAGTGGTTCAGTCCTGGTGAGAGACAGACAAACCACAACAGTGTCATATGGTCCAGTTCCTCTGGTGGAAAGTCAGTGGATTTCCTGTTGAATGTCCTTCAGCTCATAAAGCCTCCTCTCCTTTGGTTTTCACACACATCATGTGTCTTTGTACAGTTGAAGCTCAGTCATTTGGGCTCATTTGAACTGACATGAGTTTGTCCTGAGGATCTATATTCAGACAGTTTCAATGTTGGGGCCGGGAAGTGGTTCACACTGCCGTGGACCGGGTCTGTGCACTCGCTTGGTAGGATGGACCGAGTCCATGCGCGTGCTTTTTCGGACCGACCCGCAGTCGGACGGACCGGGTCCGTGCGTGTGCTCCGACGGACCGGGTCTGTATGGGAGCCGCTATCCCTGAATCTCTGGAGCTCTGTCCATGCAGGTGCCTTCAGCCATGTTGTCAGAGGCCAAACATTACAAACTGCGCACACACGCCTGGAGTGCCGCTGCTTCTTCAGGAAATGAACAGTACCGTGAGTTTTCTAGGTGTGGTAATCGAACACGGTTATCATAATAATTAGAATCTAAATGGTAATACTAACCGTCGGAAATTTTACCGCGGTTTATCATTATACCAGTTATCGTTACATCCCTAAACAGGACTGAGGACAGAGACACAGATATTATTTATAGATTTCCTATGTTATTCCTGTTGTTGTCGGTGAGTTTGGTGACATAACAGAGAAGACAGTATGATGGCAGGTAGCAGCAAAATGATTCTGTTCTCTGTTGTGATGTGACTTAAAACTAGAACTGAAACAATCGATTAACCAACTGGAATGGATTTTTTTTTAAAAATGATCCAGTCATAATTTTCCTGAATCAAAGCTTGGTTTCCTTCATTTCTCTGCTGTTAAACGTTGGTTCCACTGTTGTGTTTCACACGGACGCTTATTGTGACACACATGATGCCAGGACCAACACAAACAACAGAAGAGACAAGGACAAAAGACAGTGGAACAGTTTGGGGACTCAACTAAAGCAACACACCAATAATATACAGCAGTTTAAATCCAAATGTAAGGAAATGGATTTAAACAGTATAGATATGAAGGGCTTTGAAGGTCATTTGGTGTTTTTTGATTTTTCTTCTTCTTTTGTGTGTTTATGTGTGTTTTGTTGTTATGTGTTTTGTTTAGTTTCTTCTCTTGTTTTTTTTACTTTAGTCATTGACATTATTTAATAATGCATGTTTACAACTAATTTCTTCAGTATAACTGCAGGCATTTGATGTAAAAGTGAAACTGGGGGTGGGAGTAAATAAGTTTGACCTTTTGGGGCTACCCCTAATAAAAGTGAATTATTGTATATATTTATGTATATTTGTGTGCACATAATGATGTGGATGTCATATTATCTCTGTCTTATTGTGAAATTGAAACAACACCGTACATAGAGTTCACAAGCTCGAAATAAACCAATCAGTCAATCAATCGATCAATCCCACTGTGGGGAAATTTCACAGTTAACAGCAGCAACAAGCAAGTGCAGAGAAAAAGGCAGGTAGAAAAAACAAACCACATGCAAGTGAAAAATGGAAAATACAAACAGAAAAATAAGAAATGTGGTATTTATATAAATATTTATATAAATATAGAACTAGAATTAAAGTTAAAATATATTCATAGTTATACTGTTGTTATTGTTATTTCTATATAGATATTTTTTATATAAATCCTTTTACTTTGATACTTTTTGTGGTTGTTGTTTCAGACTTGTCTGTTTCACATTTTTACTTTTTTGCCTATTCAAATAATCATTTAATCGAATTGAATTGAAAGAAAATAATGTGCTGATGAGTCAGTGTTTTATGTCGTTTCATTGACTCATTGTGTCTTTCTCTGCAGGCGTGTCCACGCGTGTTGCCGCTGTCGACGCTGTGACTTTACAGCTCCAGATTCATCAGCGCTCCTTGATCACTTTAACTCCGCCCACTGCCATGACTCCTCCCCCTCATTAAGCTCACTAACTACGACCTCCTTGCCCACGGCGCTGACGCCTTCGTTAACACTGTCAGCCAATGGGTGCTCAGCTCCGTCCACTTTAGCCATTAAAGAAGAGAGTAAAGGGGACCTGCGCCTCCTCTACTCCCTCGCACCGCCAGAAGGAAGGTTGGCAGAAGGAGGCCGAGAAGACGCGGCAGGGGCGGTGAAGAGTGAAGGAGGCGAGGACAAAGATAGAGAGCGGGAAAAAGGCTGGGTCATCGGGGAGACAAGAGCGTTGGGCGAACGCGGCGGCGAGCAGGCCCACGGGCTGCTGTGGGTTCCCAAGGAACGAATGGGACCCGAAAGAGGAGTGGACAGAGGGGGTGGAGGGAGCCCCTCGCTGTTCCCCTCCCCTCTCTCTTTGTCATTTGTGTCGCCCAATCACGAAGCCTCACAGCAGAAAAGGGGTGTGGCTTCACCTAGCATGGTTTACCTGGGAGATACCAAGTCGTTTTTGGGAGATACCAAGTCGTTTTTGGGAGAGGCCAAGCTGTACGGAGGGGGGAGACCAGGAGCAGCAGCTGCAGGTGGAGGGGGAGGGGACAAACAGAGCCAGATGCCCCCCCAGCAGTACACAGCAGCAGGAGGAGGAGGAGGAGGAGGAGGGAGTGGGGGACAAGACCCAAAAGGAGGCGCCACTAAGGAGGAGTCCCAGTCCCTGTTACGGGTAAGAACACCTGCACACGCAGCCTGCACGGAAACACACATGTACAAATACTGAAAACAAGTACCTGCAAACTTCACGCAGAAGTGTGGACAGTGTTTGGTGTGTCACGAAAAGAATAGAATGAAAAGAATGAATGCAATAGAAAATACACCAACGGATGTGGATTTAGTTGATAACTGTGTGTATGTTCCTTATCAGTCTCATGTTGTATCAATGAGTCTGCAATGAATTGATACAAGAAGCAAACACAAATGTTACATGGTTGGAACAGTCTAGAGAAAAACATTAATTAAAAAGGTGGAATTGAACCCATAAAGACCCAGGGCTACTTTTGTGTCTCTATTTTACCTTTCTTACGTGATTTATCACCATTTTTGTAATATTATCCTCTTTAGTTTGAATTTTTTCAGTGTAAATCCTGTATTTTCCTATATTTAATACACTGATCTAACTAGATGTTCGTTAAAGCTCAGAGTAAATTCAAAGGTTATTCTATCAGAAACAGATCAAACTGAATAAACAGTGTCTTTTTCAGTCCAATCTGTCATTAACTGAACACAAACCCAGTGTGTCCATCCACTGTCATTGATCCAACTCCATGGGTTTTACTGGGGAATCAATGTTGGAGAAGATGACGGTGTTTCCACTGTAACTACGGAGCCTCTGAACGTCCAAATATGGTCATATCTGATGACCATGAAAAGATAAAGAAATGTATTTTACACCAATTACTGACATGGATTGATAGGATTAATGGATCAACTGGAATTAAACAGTTTAGATCAGTAGAGGGTTTAGGTTAAAGGTGGACGTTTGGGTCTGTAAGGATTAAAGGTGGGCGTTTGGGTCTTTATGGGTTAAAGGTGGACGTTTGGGTCTTTAAGGGTTAAAGGTGGACGTTTGGGTCTGTAAGGATTAAAGGTGGGCATTTGGGTCTTTATGGGTTAAAGGTGGATGTTTGGGTCTTTAAGGGTTAAAGGTGGACGTTTGGGTCTGTAAGGATTAAAGGTGGGCATTTGGGTCTTTATGGGTTAAAGGTGGACGTTTGGGTCTTTAAGGGTTAAAGGTGGACGTTTGGGTCTTTAAGGGTTAAAGGTGGACGTTTGGGTCTTTATGGGTTAAAGGTGGACGTTTGGGTCTTTAAGGGTTAAAGGTGGACGTTTGGGTCTTTATGGGTTAAAGGTGGACATTTGGGTCTTTAAGGGTTAAAGGTGGACGTTTGGGTCTTTAAGGGTTAAAGGTGGACGTTTGGGTCTTTAAGGGTTAAAGGTGGACGTTTGGGTCTGTAAGGATTAAAGGTGAACATTTGGGTCTTTAAGGGTTAAAGGTGGACGTTTGGGTCTGTAAGGGTTAAAGGTGGACGTTTGGGTCTGTAAGGGTTAAAGGTGGATGTTTGGGTCTTTAAGGGTTAAAGGTAGACGTTTGGGTCTTTAAGGGTTAAAGTTTCATTTTCCAAATTTCAAAATGTCAGGAAAAGAAACTCATGAATTTAAGGAACGTCAGACCATCATTTTAAGGTGAAAATGGTCTTTTTTTCCTTTTGTGATGCAAAAATCAATAGTGAACCCACATCTTAAATCGATCTTATCTTTGCTACAGTTCCCATCCCTGCAGTTTTATTTGTAATGAAATTCTCAGTACTAGAGTGTGAACTTGTTTAAGAGCAGACCTCAGGGTCTTTGGGGTTTTTTTCAGAGCTGAAGCATTGGGATGGTTGTTTGTCATTGTTATTTGAGTCTTAACAATAGATCTTTTGTATAATTTTGCATCTGTATGTTTATAGTTCTTAGAAAATAGCTTATTAACTAGGTAAATATTCAGAGCATTTGAAGTGAAAATGAAAACAATCCACAATGAGAGAATGAAAAAGGTTGGCGTTTTAATTTTCCAACAATATTTAACTCCACTTCTGTTAAGCCCACTTCTATGCATGTATTTATAGGGTTTGAGTGGTTGTAGAAATTATATTATTGTCCATGAAGGCAAGAAAAAAAAAAAGGTTTTGTCTGTATAAATGTGTGTAGAGAGTATATGCGAACTGTCACCATGGGACGAGAACAGCGCAAACAAATGATAGACAAATAAATGATATGACAGACAAACGTGGAAGAATCTGAAACTACATTCTTTGACCCTGGCCAACGGTTCAGTTGGGTTTAAGGTGAAAACGCTGCAGCAGCTTCAAATGTCTGTCAGAAGAATCATCAACACATCAGTCACCAAGGCTCCGTTCACACAGCAGGTCTAATGCACAGTTCAGATTTTTGGGTGAATTCTGATTTTTTTGTGTGTTGGTTCATATTCCACATTAAATGTGACTTCTATCAGTGTTGAATCTGAACTGAATGTGACCCTGAAGTGACCCATATGCACTAAAGAGGTCCTGATGGAATATGTGACCACGCAGTCACACACTGTGTGAAATTTCCTCCTCTTGGGGTGGACCTGCCGGCTAGCTGGCAGCAGTAGCTTAGAGGGGGGCGGGGCAGAGCAGCTCATGGGAGCTTGTGTGCGCGTGAATTAAACAACTCAAAATTAATAATCGTTTTTTCTCGATTACATAATTTTTGTAATCGTTGCGTGTAATAATCGAAATCGTAATCGAATTTCGATTAATTGCACAGCCCTAGTCCAGGTTGTCCAAATCATTTTGGTTCAGGCTCCACATACAGACCAATGTGATCTACAGTAAAAATAACAACACAATAACCCACAAATAATGACAATGACAAATTTTCTTTGTGAAAATTTAGGTGAAAAAAAATAAGATTACACTGTGAAAATATGTACATTTACAGAGATGGAATATTGTAGAAATTGTTCAAATTTTAGTTCCAAACTCCAAAATTTTAACAATATTCTGCCTATTACCAAATTTTTATGTAACACTGTTTGTAATGTACATGTATAAATAATAAGTCGAGGCATAATAATTTTAAAATTGCACTAATTTTTCAAATGACATTTCTGTTTGTTCTAGTTATTCACACTTTTTTGTAAAATGTAAATATTTTCATAATTTAATTGGGGGTTTTTTTGGACTAAAACAAAATGAAAAACTTGGATTTGTCATTATTTATAGGTTATTAAGTCATTATTTTACTGCTCTGGCCCACTTGAGATCAAATTGGGCTAAATATGGCCCCTGAACCAAAATGAGTTGGACACCCTACTACATCAAATTCATGATGATGATGATGATGATGAAGAAGCTTGTCATATTCTCCTCATATCAGTGGATGGAAACACTCGTACATGTTCTGTTACCAGTTGTCAACTATTTCTCGTTCAATCAGCTGATTGTCCGTTCTCTGCCAGTTTTTGCGTTCACTCTGAATCAGGGCTTTAACAGTTCGTCCAAATCCACGTCTAGTGTCTGAGCTGCATTAGCGGTCTGCGTGGTGCTTTGACTAAACCTTTGTGTTTGCAGACCTTCTTCAGCCTTTTGCAGTCTTATTTTTACTGCGGCGGACCGTGTGTGTGTGTGTGTGTGTGTGGAGACAAACGTCTCTGCAGGCGTTTGTTGGGGACGGTGAAGATTTCATGACATCATTTCCTTTCTCATAAGTTGCATGAGCCTTTTTTTAGAATTCAGTTTGAACTCACAACACTGAAAAACTCTGCCTGTTGCCACGGCAATAGGCAGGCGAGCTGACAGTCCCTGTGGCTGCCACCTGTCAGTCAGCTCCCTCACCCACAATGCTTTTCACTTCACAGTGATGTCATGGACTGGCAGGAACAGACTGTGGTTTTCCAGCGCCGCTGAGCTTATTGGCCATGATCACATTAGATTGGAATAGACCAAAGTGTGTGGGTGTGTGTGTGTGTGTATGTGTGTGTGGTGTCAGGGCATTGACATGGACCTATGTAAGTCACTGTATTAAGTGTGAGAGTGGTTTTAATGTTGTGTGTGTATGTATATATCACTGGTGTGTACGTGTCGAGGGACGACCTATTACATGTCTGCTTATACTTGTGTGTGTGTGTGTGTGTGTGTGTGTGTGTGTGTGTGTGTGTGTGTGTGTGTGTGAGGTGCTGGCAGTAACTTGGCAGAGCAGCCAGGGTGGGGCAGACAGAGGTTTACTCATTATAGAGGGTGGGGCAGTGTGTGTGTGTGTGTGTGTGTGTGTGTGTGTGTGTGTGTTACTATGTGTGAGATACACTGAGACTGACTCTATGCGTGAGAACAAAAAATAGGAAAGTGGATATGAAGACATGATATGGTGAGTCAGGCACAGATAAAAGGTTGTCGAGGAACAGTGAGTTTACGTGTTTGTGCAGGAGCACATGCCTCCGTCAGAGGTCGCTTTTCTATTGGACATCTGCGCAAAACTTTAACAATATTTACCAAATGTTCAGAAGTGCATAATGTTGGTTTTTCCATTAAATCACAAATGCAAATTTTGTTTATTTATTATTGCAAGATGACATGAGAAGTCATTCCATAAACATGGTGTCGAACATAAATATGTTAATTTACAGATATGTTCATATTTGTCTCTAGCGCCCTCTACGTCCTGGAAAATGCTCCCATTTCTCTGTTGTTTTGAATCTAGAATGCTCGTTCCCCCTCTATCTCCTACTAAATTCTAAAATGATGTGGTTTCCTGGTGTGTCCACACATACAGGTTCAACTCTTCTTCTTCTCTTGTTCTAACATCCATCAACATCTGTTTGTTTTGGTCTTTCCATTGCAGTTTTGTGTCACATGTTATATGCACACAATTTGAGGGTCAGTGGAAAAGAGACTAGTGTTTGAAGAAGTGAAGAAAAAAGATCGATAAACTCCAGGGTCCACCATGTTCAGTGGATTTGCTCCAGAATGGACTGAGTTTGTCTTTGGACCCAGTCTGTCAGAAAATGTCAAATAAAAACGTTCAGTTTGTGCGTAGTTGTTCATAACCCACTGACATGTCCAAACGTTGTTAGTGCTGTGTGGACCTGGTCTGGTCCAGGGCTGTTGGACTAGTTGGTATTTCTGTAAGTCACACTAATGCATGATTTGAAGAGAAGTTGTTTCCTTCGTCCAAATTAGCCGTTCAGAGGTTGTTGGAAGGAAAAGGTCCGTCCAAAGTACATCCTGTCAGTCCTAATAGTGTTGGTGGAATGCTGTTCCGTTTTTCACTCTAATGAAGGGCGCTGAGAGAATCGTGTTGTGATTCATTTTAAATGAACTGAATCAGATTGAATTGAACCGAATCAAATCTTCAAAAGACCCCCCTTTATTGGTTCTAAGGGGTCCGGTCCAGCGGTGACGCGGTTCCATGTCTGGTGTTCGATGGGCTCTACCTTTGTACATATAGAACCTCTGCCAGTGTGTGTTCCATATTTCAGTAGGTATCTGTACAGACTTAAACGTAGTCAGGATGATGAATGCATAAAGTTGTATCCACCAGTGGATCCAACTCCCACTGATCACATCGGCTCCTCCTTCAAGTCCCCAGAATCCACTCAACTTGGTAAAACTGCTTTTTCTTATGGTGGACCTTGGTCATGGAACCATTTGCAAAACTCACTTCAGCTTCAGCATTTCATGACCCTGTGTGAATTCAAATCTGTTCTGTCAAACAGAAGTGTGTAACTGCTGTCCTTAAACTGGTTTTCATGTTTTTAGCTGTTTTATGTTGTCTTAATTATATGTCAGTTTTATCCTCTGTCAGTTCATTTGTATTGGACTGATGTGCCTCTTGGTCAGGTCTCCCTCAAAAAAGAGGTTTCATCTCAAGGGACATCCTGGTTAAATAAAGGTTAAGTAAATAAATAAAATGAAAAACTAAATTTTTTACCAAAATTATTTTTAAATGTGCTCGGTGACAAGGTTTCATCCAAATGTCACTGATTTTGACAAAGTTTATGCCAAAGTGCTTAACATGTAAATCCCACAGGAAATTCACTTAAATGTTTATTTGATGTGTTCAAGAACATATGAAACTACACTGATGTCAACATTTAGGAAAATATATTGGACACTTTTGGACTTATTGACACAGATTTAAAGTAACACGGTTTCAGTTCTTGATCCTATTATGATGTAAAAACCAATGTGTCTAGAAAACAAGTCATATTTTTAATACAAGCATTTATTCTACATCACAGTAATAAGCAAACATATGAGTGCATACAGAACAGGATCAGAGAAACTTAGATTTTTCCTCAAAGATGTGCGTGTTCCCATGACCTGACCCTAAGATCAGATAAGATCAGATCAAATAAGACTCCTACTGTGGGGAAACTGCAGTATTTCCAGCAAAATACAGAAAACAAACACATCTGTGTACGATATAGCTTAGGTTAGAAATATTAGGGTTGTCTTGTGCATCAGTTTGTCCAAGTGTGTACAGGCAATAAAAAAAAAAAAAAAAAAAAACACTGCAAATAATCTTGTTTGCACCCACATGGGGTCTTAAGTATTTTTTGTTTTCTTCAAACTGTCTGTCATATTTCGTTCATATGGACTCGACACTAAACTGCCCATATGAGAAAATGTCTGCTGTAATTTAAAATCTATCAGAGCTTTGGGTTGAGTATGAGACTGACTGTAAGTGTGTGTGTGATGATGAAAAGCCAAGGGGTGAGAGGGAAGACACACACACACACACACACACACAGTTTATCACAGAGGACAAAACTGGACCTGACTTATTACTGTAAAGGCTCCAGAAGATATGGCCTCTGCTCAAAACGCAATATTTATTCTCAGTTTCCATGGCATGTAGTAACGAGTCTTACACACAAATAGAACACACACGCGTGCGCACACACACACACATATCCAAAGAGCGGCAGAGGTTGAGTCATCACTGGGCAGGGTTAGGGAGGGACACTAATGCAAAGGATCAACTGAAATAGCTCAGTACACACACATTTATCGATACTTAAGGGCACACACACACACACACACACACACACACACACACACACACACACACACACACACACACACACACAGGCGTTTAGTTCCATTTAAATGCAGCCTTTGATGCGACAGGGTCTGAATTATAAAAGGTGAATCCACCCCAAAAATACAAACTGACTCCAAATTTCAAGTGAGAGAAGAGAAAGAAGGAAAAAGATGGAGGAAGAAGGAGAGAAGGATGGAGGAGGAGAGAGAGAAGGATGGAGGAAGGAGAGAAGGATGGAGGAAGAAGCAGAGAAGGATGGAGGAGGAGGGAGAGAAGGATGGAGGAAGAGGGAGAGTAGGATGGAGGAAGAAGGAGAGAGGGATGGAGGAGAAGGGAGAGAGGGATGAAGAAGGAGAGAAGGATGGAGGAAGAAGGAGAGAGGGATGGAGGAGAAGGGAGAGAGGGATGAAGAAGGAGAGAAGGATGGAGGAAGAAGGAGAGAGGGATGGAGGAAGAAGAAGAGAAGGATGGAGGAAGAAGGAGAGAAGGATGGAGGAAGAAGGAGAGAGGGATGGAGGAAGGAGAGAAGGATGGAGGAAGAAGGAGAGAAAGATGGAGGAAGAAGGAGAGAAGGATGGAGGAAGAGGGAGAGAAGGATGGAGGAAGAAGGAAATGAGTTGGTGAAAAGGAAGAGAAAAACAGACAAAAACAAATGTCCACAGTCGTATGTAATCTGAATGTGGAATGTTGTATTTAGTTGTTATGCACCTGTGTGTGTGTGTGTGTGTGTGTGCATGTGTGTGTGTGCGTGCGCATGCATGCGTGTGTGTGTGTCCCTCCTCCTCCTCACTTGTTCTTTCTATTCCTCCCAGCATCGATCTGTGTCTCGGCTTTTCTTTTCATTCTTTTTCTTTCATTTCCCACCTTTTCCTCAAAGGATAACTCACCTGATACACAGGGATCGATACTCATTCACACACACATACGAGCGCGCACACACACACACAGGCACACACCGGCACACACGTGCACACACACACACACACACACACACACACACCATCCTCAGTCCTTAGTATTCCTCTTTGGGATGCAGTTTTTTTCTTTGTACAGAGCAGAGCCTGTTCTAGTACGAGTCCTGATCTATAATTGCTGCCCAGCGTTGCCTTGTTGAGCCGTTGCCGTGCCGTTGCCTTGTTGAGACATTGCCCTGCCATTGCCTTGTTAAGATGTTGCAGAGTGTTGCCTTGTTGAGACGTTGCCCCGCCGTTGCCTTGTTGAGATGTTGCCCCTCCATTGCCTTGTTGAGACGTTGCCTTGTTGAGACGTTGCCCCGCCGTTGCCTTGTTGAGATGTTGCCCCTCCATTGCCTTGTTGAGATGTTGCCCCGCCATTGCCTTGTCGAGATATTACCCTGCTGTTGCCTTATTGAGACATTGCCCTCCTCTTGCCTTGTTGAGACGTTGCACCGTGTTTCGTTGTTGAGACGTTACCCTGCTGTTGCTGTGTTAAGATGTTTCCCAGCGTTGCCTTGTTAAGACATTGCCCCGCCGTTGCCTTGTTGAGATGTTGCTCAGTGTCACCTTGTTGAGACACTGCCCTGCCGTTGCCTAGTTGAGACGTTGGCCTGCCATAACCTTATTGAGACAGTTGCCCAGCGTTGCCTTGTTGAGACGTTGCCCTGTGTTTCTTTGTTGAGATGTTGACCCACTGTTACCTTGTTGATACGTTGCCCTGCTATTGCCTTGTTGAGACATTACCGTGTTGTTGCCTTGTTGAGACGTTGCCGTGCTGTTGCCTTGTTGAGATATTGCCCTGCTGTTGTCTTGTTAAGATGTTGCCCTGCCGTTACCTTGTTGAGACGTTGTCGTGCCGTTGCCTTGTTGAGACATTGCCCTGCCATTGCCTTGTTGAGACATTGCCCTGCCGTTGCCTTGTTGAGACGTTGCCGTGCCGTTACCTTGTTGAGACATTGCCCTGCCGTTGCCTTGTTAGGGCGTTGGGCATCAACATGAGCCCCTCTATGGAGGAGAGTTCTTTGGTGCGTTTATTTTTCATCTTCTGGACACATTTTCGCCGGCTAACTAGTCCTAGGGCTTTGTGAAAACCCCTGCAAATTATACATCAAAACATGCGGGTTCATTGGGAATAGTGTGCTTCTGTTCAGATTTGAGATTCGCAAATTTTTCGCAGAGTTATTCACAAAAAACGTGAGAAAAGTCCCATAGAAATGAATGGAAGAGGAAAAAATGAGCCAGAGGAGTCCACTTTTTTGTGACCGCTACCACTTCTCCATACTTTGACCTACAGACTTCATCCAAACTTTAAAACGCAGACATTTTTGTCCTCTCCGCACAAATGTACTTGCCATAGGATGGGGTTTATGGTTTTCAGTAGATGAGTCTTCAAAAACCACTGGGATGAGTGAAAATTGTCCAAATTTCCGCTCTTACAGTGTGTAATGTCATAACGCCAGAGTGTAAGAGCAGCGAAAATTCAACTAAAAATTCTCTGAATAATTCGCCATCCCAGCCAAACGATACATTGCAGGTGAATGATCTTTTCCAAAAATGTAGTCACGGTTTCTGGGATTCATATGAACCCATGTTTGAAGACCTAGCTCTTTTTAAAGTGAAATGGTAGGCAGTAGTTTGGGGGCAAATCCCTCCTTTCCCCCCATTTGGTCCCATTGTAACAGATTTTTTCTTCTCCTGGTGAGTTGACTGTTTTTACACTGCCCTAACTCAGTCATTTCTCACAGTACGGGAAAAAAAACTACATCTGTGTGTTCCTCAGGTCTGTCTGACGCTCACAGTCATTTTAGTGTTTACCTATCTTTTACAGTTTTCCCGTAATTAGCAGTTGTTCAGGAGCTTTTCTTTTCCTTTCAGGGGCAGATTTCTGCTCTTTTTTTCTCTCTGTCAGAGCTGCACTGCCCATCTCCATGGTAACGGCAGCTCTGCTCTGTGTCAGGCCCAGGTGTGTCCAATAAACTGAATCAATCTGACATGTTTCTCCTCCCATAGCAACCCTGTAGAGTCCATAGCAACACTGTGTGTGTGTGACAGTACTGCTACCACTACTACTACTATTACTACTGCTATTACTACTACTGCTACTACAATTACTACTACTACTCCTACTACTACTTCTACTGCTACAATTACTACTACTACTACTACTACTACTACTACAATTACTACTATTACTACTACTACAATTACTACTACTACTACTACTACTACTACTACTACAATTACAATTGTAAGTCGCTTTGGAAAAAAGCGTCTGCCAAATGCATAAATTTAAATGTAAATACAATTACTACTACTACTACTACTACTACTACTACTACTACTACTGCTACAATTACTTCTACTACTACTACAATTACTACTACTACTACTACAATTACAATTTTAAGTCGCTTTGGAAAAAAGGGTCTGCCAAATGCAAAAATGTAAATGTAAATACAATTACTACTACTGCTATTACTATTACTACTACTGCTACTGCTACAATTACTACTACTACTACTATTACTACTACTACTACTACTGCTACAATTGCTACTACTACTACTACTACTACTACAATTACAATTGTAAGTTGCTTTGGAAAAAAGCGTCTGCCAAATGCGTAAACGTAAATACAATTACTACTACTACAACTACAATCACTACTACTACTACTACAATTACTACTACTACTACTACTACTACTACTACTACTACTACTACTACTACTACATCTACAATTACAATTGTAAGTCAGTTTGGAAAAAAGTGTCTGCCAAATACATAAATGTAAATGTAAATACAATTACTACTACTACTAGTACAATTACAATTGTAAGTCGCTTTGGAAAAAAGTGTCTGCCAAATGCATAAATGTAAATACAATTACTACTACTACTACTGCTACTACTACTACTTCTATTACTTTTACTACTACTACTACTACTACTCTTGCTACTGTTACTACTTCTACTACTTCTACTATTACTACTACTACTACTTCTACTATTACTACTACTACTACTTCTACTATTGCTACTACTACTATTACTTCTATTACTACTACTTCTCCTTCTACTTCTCCTCCTGTTACTGATAGAATAAAATGAAGTCTTTGGCAATGTCAAACCGACATACCCCCCCCCCCCCCCCCCCCCCCCCCCCCCGACCCCTGAGCCCCTCTCACAATTTCTGCGTGTGGAAATTGTCTAGTTGAGACTTTACCATGCCATTGCCTTGTTGAAATGTTGCCCCACTGTTGCCCTGTTGAGCCGTTGCCGTGCCATTGCCTTGTTGAGACGTTGCCCTGCCGTTGCCTTTGTTTTCGTGCTGATTTATTGCATTGCAGATGTATTTTCAGTGTGAGCTTTAATTTTTCATCTGACTGTACCAGACAAGGATGGAACGCTTCTGAGGTTTACAGAAGACATTAAAGTAAAAGCTGGTGTGACGTTTGCATTTGTAAATGTGATGGGACAGATTTGGAGTGGCGGTGGTTTTGTATCTTCAGTCGTTCAGAGGACGGTCGGCCTCTGAGCCAAACATATGTGAACGCAGATCCGTGGACTGAACATATGGAGTCTGATGGAAGTTTGGATCATCTAATCTGGACCAGACTGGGATTTCAAAGAGGGTTCCACCTCAAGGACATGGCACCAACGGAGAAATGGAGATAAATGGACACAAGCAGAGGTGGGGGTGGGGGGGGCAGGAGGGGTGGGGGGGTGACCTTCCAAACACAATGTAATAGTTTTCATGTTCTGTGGTCATGATGCCGTAGTGAAATGTGAACCTTCAGGCTTTTAAAAGGTTGATGCGTGACATTCAATTCAATCCAAGAGACAGACAGAGAAAATACAAAGAGCAACTGAGGGACGTAAATGAGAATGTGTGTGTTTTCAGCAGATCAGAGAAGAGTTTCATTAAAGTTTCCCTCGTTTACATTTCTGCCCGACGGAGCTAATTATGTTTAAAAGACACACACACACACACACACACACACACACACACACAACACACACACATATAGACACACACATGGACACACGCATGTAGACACAGACACAAACGCACACAGACACACACATACAGACACAGACACACACATACAGACACACACACACAGACACACACATGTAGACACAGACACACACATATAGGCACACACACACATACATACACACACATGAACATACACACACGTAGATACACATATTGACACAGATACACACAGACACACACATATAGACACACATGTAGACACAGATACACACACAGACACACATGTAGACACACAGATACGCACACACAGACACACACATACACACTCTCTCTCACACACACACACAGCTGTATTTCCATAAAGTCCTCATTACATTGCGTTCTTATTTCCCTTCTTCCGTCTTTACTGCCGTAAACATGCACTCGTCACTGTGCACGTCTTGGACTGTGTGTATTCCACTGTGTGTACCTTCATGTGGTGTGTGTCTTCATTTGCATTCAGTTGGAGTGTGTGTGTGTGTGTGTGTGTGTGTGTGTGTGTGTGTGTGTGTTTTCTAAGGAAATTAAAGCATGAATTGAACTTATTTTCCGTGCTGATAATTTAACATCACTTTATATCCGCTACAGGAAATTGTGGAGCTGATGCTGCACACTCCCCTAGTGTGTGTGTGTGTGTGTGTGTGTGTGTGTGTGTGTGTGAGTTGTCTTTGTGTGTAACTCTTTTCTTAAGGGGAAAAAAAACAAGCATAAGCAAAAACTGTTTAGGGATTTAACTAATAAACTGTGTTTCCATTACTGATGTGTTTTGTTTTCTGAACATTGTCGTTTTTTTGTCCATTATGTTTTGCATTCCCACTATGACCTCCTGTTTTTTCATCTTCATTTTTATGATGTATTTTATAAGATACTAGTACTACTAACAGTTTCTGATTTGTCATATAACTTAATTCTAATTTTAGGCAAATATTAATGCGAGCTTTAGAAGTATGTCTTCTGGTCTGTACAGAAAGAACTGTGGTGAGGATGACAAAATAGAATAGAATAGAATAAGTCTTTCTTTTCACTGTTAGAATCACACATCAGAAGAAAGCACTCTTCAATGGAAACACCTAGTAAGTTAGTTAGTTAGTTAGTTTTATTTCGAGCACATAGAATCATCAGATAACTCAGAACCATACAACATGGTCAAACTAAATTTTTCTGCTCTCAAAAAGGAGTGGGAATAAGTATAGCTTATAGACTGCACCCCCTTTTTACAAACTAATAATTAAATTAATTCCACTTCCTTTGCTTTGTTAACAGATTTTTTTTCTGTATATTTTTACAATAACACAAAACATCCATACATTCACATATGCTTTTTTATTCACCTCACACACAATCAGATTTACATAATCAACCATTTTTAATATAAATTATGATGTTTATATGCACTTTAAATATTTACTACAAATACACTCATTAATAAATGTGATAATATATTCTTATGATAACTAGTTAATTACAATAATATCTTATTTTATGCGTACTTCTATGTTATAACTATATTCACTGTAGAAATATGGCTTTTATTTTGTATAAAACTGTCATGGAAACGCAGGTAGTGAGAAGAAGACGACAAACGGACACATTCACCAAACTGGTCTGGGCCTTCGCTCACACACACACGCACACACACATACACACACACACATACACACACACCGTTGTCTGTTCTGGGCTGTTCAGGTTTGTTTTAGTAGCAGTCACATTTCCCATCAGGACAGAGACTCAAATAAACATAGCTATCCTGGAAAAAAAAAAGGCGAGTGTTTGTGTGTGTGTGTGTGTGTGTGTGTGGTCATGTGTCTAGTGTATAAAATCGTTGCAGTGTTTAGTGTAACAGAAACATAATCAGACAACCTGTTTGCTGTAATTTTGGCCTGGTTGTATTTGTGTGTCTGGACGTTTGTCTGTGGAAAGACTGGTGGCTTAGTGTGCACGTGCGTATGTGTGTGTGTGTGTGTGCGTGTGTGTGTGTGTGCGTGCGTGCGTGCGTGCGTGTGTGTGTCTCACAGTTCGGACCTGTGTGTGGCTTTACGCAGTGTGACAGTCCACAGCAGTCTCATTGTCTACTAGGAATATTACATTTGGCTTGAAAAGCAAATTACACCATTTGAACCAGATTCCGTCTCCTTCTGGGCTCCTTCTGGTCGGGCTGCTCGATTATAGAAAAAAACAATTATCATGATTATTTTACCAATAATTGAAATCACAATTATTAAAAACGATTATTTGTTAACCTTAAAGTTGTTTTTTTTTCTTGCAAAACAATGTAAAATATACTCTTTAAACATAAATAAATAAAGCTTTTAAACACTAAAACAAAGTATGTTCACTTTTGTACAAAACAAAAAAATCTTTGAATGCAAATAAGTGTACTGTGAATTCAAGTATGTTTCCTTTTGTAAACAAATAGTGCACTGTAATTAAACTGCTATAGGCTTGCCATAGGACTGTACAACTGCTGATATAAGGCTCCGTTGTGCAGCTAGACCACAAGTCTGTCATGATGGCAAAGAAATCTGCTGCCAAAAGTTCATTAGCCACTTCATTGTGACGCATTTCGTATAAGGCAGGCAAAGCAGCTCATGTAAAATGATCTCTTGAAGGCGAAACCTAGCGTTTGTCCAGTGTATTCACCATTTGTCTGAAGCCCCAGGTGTCAGTGGTGTTTTTGGAGCACATACCTTTAACCAGGTAATGGACAATGGATTCTGTTTTTCTTTTGGTGTCTCTCTGATGTTGATGAGTGGGGAGTTGCAGCATAAAGAGGTTCGGAGATTGAAGACTGCATTGTGGACGAAGTTGTAGACAGAGTTGCTTTTTTTGTGTGTTTTGTTTTTTCATCAGATTATCATAAGGGTGGCGGTGGTTAAACTTTAGATGGTTACAAAGGTTTGTTGTGTTACTGGTCGGTGCGGACACAACTGCAAAACTCTTTATGCACGTGATGTGTTTTTGCTCTTCGTCTGCTTCATCAAACCCAAAGTGATTCCATACAATTGAATTTAACTTGCCTTTTTTGTTTACCAAGTGTTTCTACTATGATTCTCCTGCCATTTTTCCAGACCGCTAGGTACAACTTTCCTGTTGGGGTGGACCTGCCGGCTAGCTGGCAGCTGGAGCTTAGAGGGGGGCGGGGCGAGGCAGGGCGGGGCGGGGCGGAGCAGCTCATGATAGCTTGCGTGCGCGTGAATTCAAACAACTCAAAATTAAGAACCGTTTTTTCTTGACTACATAATTTTTGTAATCTTTGAGTGTAATAATCGAAATCGTAATTGAATTTCAATTAATTGCACAGCCCTACTTTCTGGGCTCCTTCTGGGCTCCTTTTGGACTCCTTCTGGACTTCTTCTGGGCTCCTTTCTGGCTCCTTCTGGGCTCCTTTTGGACTCCTTCTGGACTTCTTCTGGGCTCTTTCTGGGGTACAGTTGCGCTCCTTCTGGGCTCCTTTCAGGCTCATTCTGGGCTCCTTTAGCACTCCTTTTGGGCTCCTTCTGGACTTCTTCTGGGCTCTTTCTGGGGTACAGTTGCGCTCCTTCTGGGCTCCTTTCAGGCTCATTCTGGGCTCCTTTTGCACTCCTTTTGAGCTCCTTCTGGGCTCCTTTTGGGTTCCTTTTGGGCTCATTCTGGGCTCCTTCTGGGCTCCTTCTGGGGGTCCTTCTGGGCTCCTTTTAGCCACTCCACACATGCCATGCTTCCACACATATCACAGTTGACAACATATGGAGCAAAGAAGGTGACAGCTTGGCATTTTGGGCTCACGCAAATCATGAAAGCTTATTTACTGACTCCGTCTTGGCTCATATTCAGACGTTAATCCTCTTTTCGTGCGCGCTTTGAATTGTCTGATTGACTGCTTCTGACTCGGGTTCCAAAAATAAATAAATAAATAAATCAAATGTTCCTTCTCAATCTATTGGGGAAACATTTTTTTTTTTTTTTTTTTTTTTTTATCATACCACTTCTGAATGTTTAAATCAGTCAACAGCAATTGAAAAGTAAACTAAACTGCCCAGGAAAATCTCTGGACTTGGCAGTGTGGTTACTTTTTGAGTTACTTTTTTGGCAGAACAGCAGAGTGTCCTTCAGATAGTAAACTCTGGATCCATGCCTTTGGAGTTTTTTAAAAGTTGTATTTTTTAAAAAAAATTTTTAATATACATATCTCTGTTGAGACCTGGCGTTCACATCCATCTGGACAAATCACTTGCAGGCAGCTCTAATGCCTGTTGTGAACACACACACCACAACCAAATTATGTCAATCCACTAAAGTTTTTAATTCATATGTGCATTTCCCTGTTTTGTTTTGTTTTTTTCCTTTTTTTTCCCCTGTCCTGTTCAGCAGTTTGTCCTCCAGTTTTAGTCTACTAGGACCACAAGCTGCTTGACAGTTTTGATGTAAGTGGGTTTTGAACCTTAGATCATTTCACCCTACTGGTTGGATTTAATTATTTTATTACAGTATGGACATGACCTGATGGGAGAACAGGACAGGGGTTACATACAAACAAACAAACAAACAAACACAACAGCAATGAACAGTGACAACAGCAATAAAAACTAACAACAATAAACAGTAACAACAACAATAAACAGTAACAACAATAATATAAGAATATCAGTGAATAAGAACAAAATAGTCTGATATCACAATAACCAGGAGCAAACAGGAAAGGGATAAAAAAATAAATAAAAAGTAAATATATTAGCAGAATAACCATGGTGACTTAGAGGTGAACTGAGTCAAAGGCACTGGAACTAAAGGGTAACAACAGTTCAGTGTAGATAATAAAAAATAATAAATAAAGTCTATTCTTTTCTATTCTATTCTATTCTATTCTAGATGTGCATCTGGATGTATGTTTGAGTGTGTGCTTGTGTTCATTTTCCCTTTTTGTCTTTCTTCGTGTAGCCCCTCCTCTATCCTTTTCCTCAACACTAAGCTGTTTTTTGCCCAAACCTAATCAAACTGTAAACATGTCATCATGTAGACGTCACACTGTGAAATGTGCCCTCAGGGTTGAAATGTGATGATTTAACCCAGTGTTGTGTGTGAGAAAGTGTAAAAGTGGAACAATGCCCCAACACTTAGTATCTGTGTGAGGAAGTGGAACATCCACAGCACAATCTCGTATTTAAACTCACTAAACTGTACAAAATGAAAAGAACCTCCAATAGTGAGTGACAGGTGAGAAAATATTCCACCTTAAAAAGCTTCCACTAGTTGGCCTTGAGTGGTACAGTGAATTAAATTTGGAAAGAAACTGTTTTAGGCCACGGATGATGGTTGTTTATTTACCATCTAATGGGGAAACCAGATCTGATTGTGAGTGTTCAGTCAAGACCCGTTTAAGGACATATTTTAACCCATAAAGACCCACTGTGACTTTTACAGCAGTTCCCAAATGGATTTTTGTCTCTCTATTTAACCTTTCTGAAGTGATTTATCACCATTTAATCTAATATTATCCTCTGTATTTTGTGTTTCTTCAATAAAAATCAAGTATTTTCCATATTTAATTCACTGATCATGTAGATGTTCATATTGTAGATGTTCAGATTAAACTTCATTGTTATGAATTGATACAAGAAGTAAACACAAATGTTACATGGTTAGTAGTGTCTAGAAAAAAACATGAAAAAGAGGTGGAATGTAACCCATACAGACTCAGGGCTACTTTTGTGTCAGTTCCCAAATGAATTGTTCTCTCTATTTAACCTTAAGTGATTTATCACCATTTATTGTAATATTATCATTTTTAAATCCTGTATTTTCCCATATTTAATTCACTGATCATGTAGATGTTCATTAAAGTTCAGAGTGAAGTTAATTGTTATTATATCAAAAACAATGTCTCTTTCAGTCCAATTTATCATTAACTGAACATAAACCCAGTGTGTCCATACACTGTTATTGATCCAACTCCATGGGTTTTACTGGGGAATCAATGTTGGAGAAGATGATGGTGTTTCCACGGTAACTACAGAGCCTATGAATGTCCAACTATGGTCATATCTGATGACCATGAAAAGATGAAGAAATGTGTTTTACACCAATTACTGACATGGATTAATAGGATTAGTGGATCAACAGGTATTAAACATTTCAGTAGTAGATGGTTTTGGTCACTAGTGGCTGTTTGGGTCTTTAAGGGTTAATGACAGGTGTGAACAGGATAATCTAATCTGCTGAGACTCCCATAAACAGACACTGAGGACACTGTCCTCTGCTCCAGGACAGGAGCAGTGGAATCAGTGAAGGATTAATAAAAAGACTTTCATGTGATCGTCTGTGTTTCACTGGTATGCAGTAAATATGGCTCCAAAGTCTGAAAAACCACAGTGGAAATCTTTGGATCATTTTTAGATTAAGTCTGATCACATAGAATCTGGATCATAGGCTCCGTTCACAGCAGGTCTTAATGCACTATTCAGATTTTTTGGTGAAATCTGATTTTTCTGTGTTGGTTCATATTCCACATTAAATGCGACTTCTATCAGTTTTGAGTCTGAACTGAATGTGACCCTGAAGTGACCCACATGCACAAAAGAGGTCCTGATGGAATACGTGACCACGCAGACACACACTGTGTTTACACAAGGAAATATGTTTTTCCTCCACTCCTCCTCCTGGGACAAACAACTATGACGTTTGTCGCATTTCAATGACGTAAAGGTCGGATAAATGTGACTGAAGTCACATTGGAGAATATCAGATCTGTATCAGATTTAGGACCACATATGAAAGTGGTCTGGGTCAGATTTAGGACCACATTTGAAAGTGGTCTGGGTCAGATGTGGGACCACATATGAAAGTGGTCTGGGTCAGATGTAGGACCACATATGAAAGTGGTCTGGGTCAGATTTAGGACCACATATGAAAGTGGTCTGGGTCAGATTGAGGACCACATTTGAAAGTGGTCTGGGTCAGATTCAGGACCACATATGAAAGTGGTCTGGGTCAGATTCAGGGCCACATATGAAAGTGGTCCGGGTCAGATTGAGGACCACATATGAAAGTGGTCTGGGTCAGATTAGTGCTGTTCAAACTGTCTTTAACAGATCGGATCCAGGTCACATATGGACACAAAAACTGGATTTGGTCCACATTTGCCTCAGTGTGAACGGAGCCTCACTCATGTCAGTCTTTAACACTCAAAGCAGCCTTTTCTTTTCAGAATCGGTAGTCATTTCCATCCCATAATATCATGTAATGTGATATAATGTGTTTGACTTGAGACTAACAGGCCGTCTGTTCAGATATCTTCTCTCTCCTCTGACTGTTTCATTGGTTCAGACACATGTCATTTAGACACACAGCCTTTTCATTGGTCGGACTTGGCGCTGTGACACAGATGTTCCACCCTCCCCCGCCTATGGACCAAACAGGTGTTTTTCATCATGTCGACATGGCAACGCTAAAACACAGTGGTTATTTTAGCTCCTAGCTGTAATTTAGACGTTTACATCAATTACTGTTACAATCAACTTACACACACACACTGTGTGTGCATATGTGTGTGTGCATACAGTGTGTGTGTCCTTTTTATAGTCTGCAGTGTGTTCCTGACATGCACGTCCACTCCTAAAGCCATTCTGTTTTCTGTCTTTGTGTAAGGAGGGAGCAATACACCACCGACTGTAGATGTGTGTGTGTGTGTGTGTGTGTGTGTGTGTGTGCGTGCGTGCGTGCGTGTGTGTGTGTGTGTGTGTGAGTGAGTGTGCACATCCAGACTTGCAGATGTGTGTGTTCACACATGGAACCAATATTGAGGCCAGATGTTCACTTTGCTACAACAAGACCTCTACACGCAATGCTAGCCAACTACACACACACACACACACACACACACACACACAGAAATGATACATAGGATATACCATTCTGGCAGCACTTGTGTAATTAGGAAGCTGATTGGTTAGATTAAATGTCCATCTGACCCCTGACCAATAGTTAATTTCCAGCCCCCCCCCCCCCCCATCTCTTGGCAGTCTCTCCCAGCTCTTCTCTCCTTTCCTGTCTTCATCTCTTCTTTTAATCTGAGGTTCTTCTACATAATCAGGCTTTTTGCCGTGGTAATGGTGACGGCTGTAATTTGACAGAACAGAGTAAAGAGTCTGTAGAAAATAAAGAAAATACTGTTACTGAATCATCTGTGTAAACCCAGTGCCACTAAACCACTGACAGAAGACAAATGGGTCCAATATTTGTTCGTCTTCAGCCAGGACTTTTAAAAATTAAAATGCCTCAACTAACAAAAATACACAATATAGAGTGTTGGATGACTGTTCACCTTTTTAAAAGTCTGTCTACGGTCCTTTAGACATTGTGTACCATTTGTTATCACATAATTATTGTGGGTCGTGACCACAAGACGACAGATTGCATTAGCTCACAGTAATGTTAGGTAGAGAATTATTAACTTACAAATGAAACAAACATAAGCTGTATCTAAAACCTTTTAATGAAACAGATAGGGATGGTACCTTTCACACCTAAACAGATACGGTACTGATACGTGGTTCCTGGGAACCGGTACTGGTGTACAATGGTACCTGTTTTTGGTACTTTTTGTGTGTATGTTTTTTTGTTTTTTTTTTAATTTAATTCATTTCTTTATTTAGATAGGGACAATGCACAGTCTACATGAACCTTAAACAGGACAGATGTAATGGACCAGGTTGTAGCACCAGTGCTAATTTCCACCTGTAGTCCCTGAACAGGCTGATGTTATTAAAAAAAAAAAAAAAAATTAAAAACTAAAACATACAAAAAGCAGTAAAAAAAAATGCATTTCTATAACTCCATCTAAAGTCATAGTTTTAAAAGCAGGTGGAAAAATATGATAATTTCCAGAATACAGTTGTT
This sequence comes from Sphaeramia orbicularis, assembly GCF_902148855.1. Taxonomy (NCBI): domain Eukaryota; kingdom Metazoa; phylum Chordata; class Actinopteri; order Kurtiformes; family Apogonidae; genus Sphaeramia; species Sphaeramia orbicularis. The sequence continues at coordinate 4,667,454 of NC_043967.1, forward strand.
ACCACTGGATAATGTAGAACTGTGAACATTCTGCGAGGTTCTACTTTCATTTGGGGTTTACGCACAAAGGCCAAATACTGAGCCAATTAGCCCCGCCCACCAAATACTCAGCCTATTGGCCCCGCCCACCATCAACATATTAGCATTAGTCGTCCGCTCCAACAGAAGTGAAAGTTGCTGCTTCACTTGTTGCGTTTGCTGTAACTGGAAACTCTGTCAACAACAAGGATTAAGGCTTACAATTTAAAAATCATGACTTTTTTTTAATTTAAATTTTTATTCAGAACAGTCTCATAAGGTATTATACAGGACATCATTGGTACAAAGTACACTGTTCTCTTTTTTTTTTTTGATAGAAAAAAGGGAATCAATAATGCTTACTGAAAGGAAGAAAAAGAGAAAAAAAAGCAATGTAAATAATGTAAATAAGTAAGTAAATTGATAATAATTTTGATATTAACAAGTTTGTACACATAGCCAACCACACTTCTAGGAAATAAGACAAAGAAAATTATGCATACATACATACATATATACACACACACACACACACATATACATATGAGGGCTGTTCAATAAGTTCATGGCCTCACCCAGAAATACTGGTTGTTATAATACAGGATGTTACATTCTTTCGTGATGGGATAGTGATGCTTGAACATCGATGGACCAAATGCATTGCTGTAAATGGAGATTATGTTGAAAATAAAATATAAATTATCAGTCTGTGTTGTTCTGTTCTGGGTGAGGCCATGAACTTATTGAACGGCCCTCGTATAGTGGTATTTATAATCATAATACAAAATTAATTAATTAATTAATTAATTATTGGGGAAAAAAAATAGATAAATAAATAAAAATGAAGGAGCCTGACAGTGCACATGTGCATTTAGTCTTTGGATATTCAAGTATAAAAGGTAACTATGAACATAAGAGTAGCACAGAAAAAAAAAAACCTTGAGGGAATAGAGTTTGTACCATCTTCTATGTTCAGTCAAAGTCCGTTTTGCTAAAGTTATATATGTAGTCCAAGGCGCTCAACAGTTTTTACACTTCTCTTGCTCAACTTGCAAAGAAAATGTGAGTTTCTCTGTCACAAACATTTTGTGGATCACTTCTATCCAATTTTCGAGTGTAGGAGCTTCAGTAGACGTCCATCTCCTGGTGAGAGCTTGACTTTTTATTGCACTAATGTGAATTTATTTTCAAAATATATTACGACTTTAATCTCATAAAAGTGCAACATTATTTTTGTAAATAATGAGGTTTTTTTTTTTTGTTTTTTTTTTAAACTACGACTATTTTCACAGTATTATGACTCTTTTTGTATTTGACTTTATTCTCATAAAATTACAGGTTTTATCTCAATATTTTACAACTTTATTCTCATAGTTGCAGGTGTTTTTATTTTCTTATGTGCCCCTGATACGCTGTCGTACGTAATTAAGAGTAAATAGAAATAGTCGTGTGTGTTTGTGAGTTAATGAGGCGCAGATCATGACTGCAGTAGATGAGGTCCACGGAATTGGGTTTTTCTACCACATTTATTCATCAGTTCTCAGTCCTCCCTTCTTTCTTTGAGACACACCCAGCAGAATAAACACCTGGAGTTTATCTGTGTCAACAAGGCCTTGGTCTTCAGCGCTGGTCTTCTAGTATTTGAGTATGAATAAAAAGGGAGAAGTAAGAAACAAAGCTGCACCCGCTTTTCTGCGTCTGGGAGGACGATGAGGGCAGAATGTGAAGGTGTGAGGTCTCACATTTAGATTCACACCACATAAGCCCACACACTCCTACATGTACACACACACACGAACACACACAGACACACAAACACACACGCACACACACACACACACACACACACACACTCAAGCTCGACCAGTCATTTTGACACTTTAATCCACTTTACTTTAAGACACCAAATCACACCCTACATCCATGACTGTGTGTGTGAAAGAGTGCGATTGAGGAAGTGTGTGAGGGTGTGTGTGTGTGTGTGTGTGTGTGTGTGTGTGTTTGCAACTAGGTGATACCATGGCAACCTTGGCAGTCCAAGGCCGTCTTGGCGAGGTAGTGAGATGGCCCAGGGCACGTGCACGTCCAGCAGACTGTGGCATCAGTGCGTGTGTGTGTGTCGGTGTGCACTGATGTGAGTGGAATATAGAGGAGATTTTCACTTTTAACTGGTCTCAATGGAAACGCACATCCACCCTCATATAACATATAATCCGCTCACACTCACACACTCGTCATAAATACTTGATACTGAGCGAAATCTTGAGAAGGATATTTCACTTTTCTTTCTCTCCTTGTGTCTTCTCTCTTGTCTGTTTTTCCCCAAACTCCTCCTCTTTTCCTTTGTCTGTCCCCCCCCCCAAATCCCTAGTGAGGTTTTCACTCATTTGGAATTCTCCTCCAGTGTGTGTCTGTGTGTGTGAGTGTGTTTATGAATTCTGTTCCACTGGTATGATGCATCTTGTATACTCAATTTCCCCTCAGACCGTTGCTCTTGTATCTCTTGTATTCTCTTTCTGGTTCTTCTCTCTGCCTCTGCTCGTACAACAGCAGACCTGGCACAGCCTCGCCTCCCCCACGCCTGCTTTTTGCTTCCTCTACATCCTCTTGTATTGTTGTGTTCCTGTGGACAGAGCCGGGGCTGAAGATATGATCCTCCTATTACTGGGGGGGGGGGGGGTTCTGTTCTGTCTTTACAGCCAAAAGTTTGGATGAGAACCGTAGAGAAAAAGCTCTGGTTCTGGTTCCATGCTGTGCTTCCTCAGCAAAGATAAGCATGGAGAATTAGAGCATCCATGGATTTGACGAGTTTGACAGAGAAATTTGGCATGTTTTAACCCTCAAAGACCCAAACAGCTACTAGTAACCAAAAACCATCTACCCATCTAATTTGCCTTAGGGGGATTTTATTGATTCTCTTTTGTAGTTCCTGTTCACTCTTGAGTGTTTCTACCCATTATCCTGTACTTTGTTTTTGTCTTTTGTTGCTGTTAACATTGGAATTTCCACACAATGGAATCAATTAAGTCAATTCTTATCTTATCTTATCTTATCTTGTTTTGTCTTGTCTTATTTTATCTCATCTTGTCTTGTCTTATATTATCTTGTCTTATCTTATTATATCTTATCTTATCAAAGGAAAACTAGGTTAAACAGGGTGCTTTTCTAGTTTATTAATGTATTTGTTCAGATGTTAGTTCCTTGTACACAAAGATGTTAAATTTTTTCTTCTGCTCAAAACAAATGAATGAATGAATATGTGCTGAAAGGTAATGATGAACGAGAGAGAGAGAGAGAGAGAGAGAGAGAGAGAGCTCCAAAAGGGCATTTTGACATGAAATTAAATACAAAGTGAACCAGGTTTGAGTGCATTGAATTTCCAGTATCAGCCTCTACCTTTATTAGATTGAATTTATTTACCAAGGTAAAGGAATTCCTGGTGATCTGTGTGGTTTTTATTTCTGGAAAATTTCTTCAAATCAGCCTCAGTTGTTTTGAGTCTGAAAAGTCCTTCCATTTTTTTCAGGGAAAGTTTTTTACCGGGTAATTTGGGTGGAAATGCATTGTAGAGGTTTTTCCAAATCTGAGGTAAAGTTAAAGTTCCAGCGGTAGAAAAGGGGATTGTGTGTTTTTGTGTGTTTTGTGAAGGTGCGTCATTGCAGATGTGTTGGCTGCAGAGGTTTCAGATGCACACACACACACACACACACACACACACACACACACACACACACACACACACGTCCCTTAGTCCCCTCTATCCTGTTCCTTAATAGACCAGGTGCAGTCGAACAATGACTGTGTCCACACCGGCTGCAGAGTGTGTTTGTGTGTGTGTGTTTGTGTTTGTGTTTGTGTGTGTGTGTCCATCTGAGCTGCTGCTGCTGCGTTCATTTGTCCTTTAGCATTTTTTCTAAATTGTTTTTACGATTTTTGCTCCGTAAGCATTGAAATGCGAGCGGTAATTGTGAAAGCAGATCTGTGTCAGTTTCCCCATCAGAGGAAATCACAGCGACCGGCCTCATATTCGTAGCAGATAAACACAATTATATCGCTGTTATCGCCTGGCGTCTCAGAAATGTCGGAAACGTGATCCATCTTTCCAACTGTAACAGAATAATCTTCTAGTTATTTGATCCCTGGCTGATAGGATCCACTTTCAGTCAAACATTTTGTTCCCATATTTTTGGGTTCAGGTCACTGAGATAACCAGAGCTATTTTAGAGAGAAAATGCTGTGTGAAAGTGGATTCTTGTTCTTCCTTTGATCCAACACAACTCACTGATTAAGAACAACACTGTCTCTCAGAGCCACAGACCTGAGAGTCACAGCTTTCATGTGTGATGCTGCTGAGGGACGGGAGTCCCTCAGCAAGTGGAAATAAAACTGAGCATTTGTTATTTTTAAAGTGTATTTCCACCTCAGAAGAAAAACTCCAGTCAGCTGAATTTGTATGGCCCTCAAAAACACATCCAAACCTGCATACTTTCAGGAAACATATGTAAAAGATTACTATTACTTAAAGCTCTGTATTTACAAATCAACCAGGAAACAAGTGTAACATTACCATGAGACCACCAGGCGAGCGAGCAGTAGACAGAGATGGAGAGAGAGAGAGAGAGAGAGAGAGAAAGAAGAGAAGATGCCCAAGAGTTCAAGAGACCGAAAGAGTAGAGAGAGAGAGAGAGAGAGCGATGACAAAGACAGGAAGATGAGAGCGAGAGAGGGGAGCAGCTGCCAAGCTCTGAGTGGGGTTAAGCATCACCACAAGTACAACCTAATAAGGTCTGAAAGTGCGCACACACACACACACACACACACGCACACTTGGCCAGTGTTCAGAATCTATGTTTCTAAGCACTAACTCACATCTGCCCCAGAAAACCTTCAAACCCTCCGTTGTGTTGCTGATGCATAATGTTGAAATCCTGTGGACTTCTCCTGTGTTGACCTCCCACTACATGATATCTGAAGACGGATACACTTTCGGCTGCTTTCCAAGTCTGCAAGACTCACTCAGTGGCAGCTGTTTTCACAGTTTTCTTCATTAGCAGCTTTAAAAGAGCTTAATACTTAGTGTGTGTGTGTGATTACGAACACCCCAGTGTATCAATTCTATGAAAATTAACTATTGGTCTGTGTCTGTGTTCATTCTGTGTCTGTGAGTAAAAGTGACTTTGTTCAGATGGTGTGTACATCTACAGTAGCTGGGTTTCCATGACCCTCAGAAATGGACAAAATGTCAATTGTGCAATAGAAAACTGGTAATGGAAACACTGAAATGTCCCAAAAACGGGCTTCAGTGGAGGAACTGCTTCCCCAGGGCGGGACAAGTCTGGGGCTCATTTCTGCACGGACTCGTTAAATCGTTCAGCCCAGCGCAGCGCAAAATACGTCCATTTCACACATTTTGCGCTATCCTGTTTCTGGGCTAGTTGGTTAAAAGTCTGCGCTTGCCCAGTTCCACGTTTCAGGGCTGATTTTAACAAAATGACAATATATTCTTGTAGTCTCATTTCACTTTATTTCTGTCATGTAATTCATTTGAAATATTATTTACATTTGAAAAAGATGTTTAACAGAAGTTTGACAACATCTTTGATGATATCAGATTTTTCTCTTGGACATATTGCACCGAGAAAAACAAATTTGATAATAATAATAATAATAATAATAATGATAATAATAATAATAATAATAATACATCGGTACTCAAAGACGCTTTACAATAAACAGAATTTACTGTGTGAGGATTGATCTGCTCAGGGAATTTTATTCTCTGCATTGATTTATGAATAAATTAGTTCATAACAAGGGACAGAGTGGGTGTGGCTTTGGAGATGAATGAATGAATGAGAGCGGTATGGAGGCAGTGCCAGTGGTGTGTTGGAACATACACTGGTGCGTGTGTGTGTGTGTGTGTGTGTGTGTGTGTGTGTGTGTGTGTGAATGCGTATCTATGAACTCAAGTCTCTATAAAAAATAGTGCATTTATATTTTTACATTGTTACAGCAGAACAGAAGATTATCACACGTTCCATTGACAGTTTAGGTTTACAGTATAATATTATATATGTTATGTAATATTTAGTGAAATGTGGAGCTGAAATTGCTGATGGCTCCCACCTAAATGATCGTCGTGTATGACAGCTGCAGATGAGCATAGACAGCCTTTGTCAGAGTCAGTGTTTGGTGTGTTTACTGAAGTCATATTAACCTTTGGTAGACAGTCTCATAGAACAGGTAATGGTAATGCATCTGAACGGAGCTGGATGACGGTTAGTACAGAACAGAGGAACATAAGAGGAAGAGGTCAATGCAGAGCTGTACAAACATGGCACTTCACACAAGCCTCCAGGGACACACCTGGCACCGATGATGTTCATGTGGATCCAGACGCAAACCAGCACAATCATCTTTATTACAGTCGTCCTCTAAATGATTCATACTCCTGCCATGATTTATGATTTTTTGTTTTTGTGATGAAATGAATGAGTGAAGGAATAACAACAAATGATACTTGAGTAAATCCTTTATTTCAGATCCTCTGTGTGGTTCAAGGCCTGGACTTGGACCAGGTCATGTCCTTGAACCACTGCTGCACTACCTTGGTGGGATGTTTAGGGTCAGTGTTCTGCTTGGACGTCCAATCAGGAGCAATCTGGAGTGTCTCAGCAGACACTTTCATGTTACAATTAGACACTATTACATAATACACATACATATACTATTAGATAATACACACATATATATACTATTATACTATTATATAATACACAGTCCAAACACCACTAGTCTGTGCCTTATTATGGTCAGTAAATCCTTATAGTAAAGTGTTCCCTTCACAGACTTCAGGTATTTGTAATAGTTGAATGTATTTTCCACTCTGTTTGAGTATTTGTAATGTGGTATATTAAAAACATATTCTATAAAATGAGATGATACAGATAGTCTTTGGCCGTGGGAGCAGGTGATAAGGTTTAGGAGCTGATCCATATCAGTGTTTCCTATTTGAAAGATTCTCATCTTTGGCTCAAACTAGTGTGTTTCTGTAGTTATGGGATGTCTGCATGTTCCTGCTGCATCCAAACACCGGGAAGTCTGAAAACACCAGTGAAACAAACATGGGCGTCACAGAAGCTGCTGCTTTGTACACTGGACAGTACCAATACTAAATCACAGGTGTCAAACATACGGCCCGGGGTCCAAAACCGGCCCGCCAAAGAGTCCAGTCTGACCTGTGGGATGAATCTGAGAAATGCACAAATGACACTGAGGATACTGACAGTCATTTTAGTTCAGGTTCCACATTCAGCCCAACTGAAGTAAAATAGGATCATAATAACCTATAAATAATGACAACTCCATGTTCTCCTCTTTGTTAAGGTATAAAAAAGTAAAATTATATGAACACTAGGGGTGTGTATCGGCAAGAATCTGGTGATACGATACAAATCACAATACTAGGATCACGATACGATATGTCACGATATATCGTGATACTGTTAAAAAGGCTATTTTTTTGTTTATTTCTTTTTTTTAAAAAAAGATTATTTCCTGGAAGAGTTGAATTACACCAGAAATCTGCACAAATACTAAACACATTTTTATTGGTCACAGCAGGATCTAATGCTATATCGCCAAAGTTTCCTGTGTTAAAACTTAAATTCTGTTTTACAGACATTACAGTTTAAGATCCTGTTCAAATGCTCATATTCTATTAGTTCAGAACTAACATCAGAACAGTATTTTTGTACAATCCCAACAAAGGAACTAACATCTGCCTCTCAGACAGGAAAAGGTGCTTTTAAGATGTTTCAAATAACCATTATTTAATAAAACTGTTAAATAATAATAAATATTAACATATCTGCATTTGAATAAATATCTAAAAATATCAAAACAGTAAGTTTTAATATCAATATAGTATTGTGAAATGAAATATCCAATCCAATCCAACTTTATTTGTAAAGCCTTTTAAAACCACCACAGTGGACCACAGTGCTGTACAGAAAATTAAATAAAAACCAAAATAAAAGAGTAAAATACAAGAATAGATTAATAATAAATAAATAAAACTACAGAATAGATAGAAACCTGAATAAAAGTAGTAATAAAATATTGCGATATATTGCAGAACCGATATTTTCTAACACTCCTAATGAACACGTTTACCTTTATAAACTACCTATTGCAAAAAATGTAAATAACCTGAACAAATATGAACCTGAAATGTCTAAAGAAAAGTGTAATCATACTAATATTCTGTCTGTTATTAAATGTTTTGTGTATTTGTATATCCACTGTGATCTGTACGTTGTAATGAACATGTGTAAATGAGAAGCTCTGGCATGATATTGTTAAAATCGTACTTAAAATGTACTTAGTTGTTCACATTTTTTTTTTTATGGTAGTTTGTAAATGTAAATGTTTTCTTAATGTAACTGTTCTTTTTTTTTTACTCTAAAACATAGAGAAACATTTGGAGTTGACATTATTTCTATATTATTATGTTATCATTTACTGGTCCAGCCCATTTGAGATCATATTGGGGTGGGGGGTGGCCCCTGAACTAAAATGAGTTTGACACCCCTGGTCTAAACAAACTTAGCGTGTCGTCCAGTCCAGGCTAAATACGAACCGCTGACTCCCATGATGCACCAGGTGACAAATGAAAGTGGATTGTGCTGCCTGAAACACAGTCCGTCTAAAGTAACTGAGGAGGTCGGAATGAACACTGTCAAACTCCCACAGTATTTGGACAATAAACATTAAAACACACACACACACACACACACACACACACACACACGTAAACCACAGTAGACATCTGCTCACTCAGCCTGTTTCCCCCCGAGGCAGGGAAAAAGTAAAGGAGTCCTGCAAAACCAAATGAATAATGGGAGGATGGAGAGATAGGGGCTAACTTTGTACCCCCCCACCCCCATACCCCACCCCCACCCACTGAGTAGTTATCACTTTCTCCCACTGAGTGCCTATTCTGTCTCCCCTTCTCTGCTGAAGGAAGATTAAAAGCTGATAGGAGATTGTACAGACATGTTGCACTCCTGTTCTGACACACACACACGCACGCGCGCACACACACACACACACACACACACACACACATATGCAGTAACATTAGCTCTTGTATAGCTGGGAGCTCCTGATGTAAAACACATGTTCCTGTCTCGACAGTGTGTGCCGGTGTGTCTATGGCTGTTTAAACCAACTTTATCGCTCCATCAGTTCAGAGACAAGGAACGATTCATTCAGAGAGGGGGAGGGGGAGGGGCGGGGGGAGGAGCACTGTATATATATATATGTGTGTGTGTGTGTGTGTGTGTGTGTGTGCGCATTGGGACACAGTGATTGACAGACTTTCTGCTTCTTTCAACACTAATCACACTGTTGGAATGTCATTCCCAGTGTTTCCATCCCATGTATCTGTCCTGTTGTACCTTTCAGAAGCAGATCCCACTGTCTTCCATGTTGATCCATATCAGTGTTTATCAGTGTTTACATCACAAAGGTTCATGTCTGGTGATGTGACAGTATGATTTATTCCACGGTTATTATTTTCCCAAAGAATCAGGGATTATTGTCCAGTCGAAGCTGTGAACAAAGAAATGCCAAAACCTTTTAGCTACATTCTCTTTTAATTAGAACCGCACACGTCGATTATTTTTGTAACCAATTAATCTATCGATTATTTTCTTTGATTTGATTTGATCAAGTGAATATTTGAATAAATGGAAAAAGTGAAAATGACGAACAACTTATTAATTCCAGAACCAGCTGAAACAATAACCACAAAAATTATAAAAGTAAAAGGATATAGAAAAAAATATTTATATAGAAATAACAACTGTATAAAAGTATATATGAAAATATCTATATAGAAATAACAATGACAGTATAAAAGTATATATGAAAATATTCATTCATTCATTCATTCATTACCTGAACCCGCTTTATCCTCACTAGGGTCACAGGGGTCGCTTGGAGTCTATCCCAGCTACTTACGGGTGAAGGCGTGGTTCACCCTGGACATTTCGCCAGTTCATTGCAGGGCTGAACATATAGAGACAAACAATCACTCTCACGTTCACACCTATGGGCAATTTAGATTAACCAATTAACCTCTCAGTGCATGTCTTTGGATGGTGGGAGGAAGCCGGAGTACCCAGAGAGAACCCACGCTATATAGATATATGAAAATATCTATATAGAAATAATAACAACAGTATAAAATTATATATAAAAATATCTATATAGAAATAACAACAACAGTATAAAATTATATATAAAAATATCTATATAGAAATAACAACAACAGTATAAAATTATATATAAAAATATCTATATAGATATATCAACAATAGTATAAAAGTATATATAAAAAAAATTATATAGAAATAACAACAGTATAAAAGTATATATAAAAATATCTATATAAAAATAACAACGGTATATATATATAAATATATATATATATATATATATATATATATATATATATATATATATATATATATATACCAACAGTCTGTGTATAAATGTGTGTAGATGTAAACTGGTCCAGTCCAATCCAGTTCCATCTCTACCCTCTAATCTGTCAGCTCAGTCTGAAACCCATTTGGATCCAACTGACTAAAACTTAGACCAACTGAACATGGAACTAACATCCAACTGGAACAAACACACACTCATATTTAGAATGTTTGGGTTAAAGCTTCACAGTTTAAAGGAGGAACTGATGGATCCAATGGACAAAAGTCCACACATAGACATGTTCTGGCTTTTGTCCTCGTCTTTTAAACCAATGTTTAATGGCAGCAAAATTAAGGAAACAAAGCTTCGATTCAGGATAATAGTTATTACAGTTAGTGTCGGCTGCTGCCTTATCAGTACAGACAGCTGTCTGTCAGCCAGCTGAGCCCATGAAGAGAAGAAACAAAAAGGACAATAGTTATTGAATCATTATTTTAATTGATTTGAGTCGATTAATCAGTTAATTGTTTCAGCTGTAGTTTGAATATTAGTACATGACTTGGTCATTTATTGTTTACTAATGTTGAAAAGTGATGTTTTTTGGCTCCGTTTAGGACTAAAAGGACACAAACACAAGTGGAGTCAAACTGAATTGGACTGGATGGTTCTGTTTGGTTTTTACATTCTGCATCAGAAGTGAAATCTGTCAAATACTGCTTTGAGTTTCCACTTTCAATTATTCATCACTTCTGATTAAACATAATGCAACAAATACAAACAATAAGTAAACAGGACTGGGTTTGTTTTTGTGCTCTAGTTCTATATTTACACACTGTGTGTTCTTTTGCCTGATCTGGAAATGCACTTTTTAGTGTTTTTAACCCTGTTGTGTTTTGTCAGTAGTTAAACTCCATATTGTGCAGTTTTAGTTCATCATAATAGAGTTCTCCAAACCAATTGTGGGGAAACATGAGAAGATCCACAAGAATATTGTAAAATTATTGCATATTTTAAAACCTGTGGAGTTAAACTCTGGTAATAAAATATTTATTTGTACTAGATACGGTGACGAACATCATCAAAAACTGTCCTCATATGTAAAATAATGATGCAGGAGGGTGTGTGTGTGTGTGTGTGTGTGTGTGTGTGTGTGTGTGTGTGTGTGTGCGTGCATGCGCACTTCAGTTGTTTTCTGTTTTGTACCAGTGGTGTTGTTGTGTTTCTTTGTGTTTTATAACACAACCAATAATATATAATCATATATTACTATTCTAAGAATATTCTGACATTAGTCCTTATTGTTTTGGATCCCAGACCCCTGTTAAAAAAGAAACAGCTGAATTTAACGGGTCCACAGACTTTGGTCCAAGTGGTGGATGAGTTGGACAGTTATGATAAGAGTAAAGTAAGTAAAGTAAAGTAAATTTTATTTATAGAGCACTTTTCACAGACAGAGTCACAAAGTGCTTTACCAATTCAAATCAGAATCAAATTAAGTTTACAGAGACCCAACAGAATCCTTCAGGGGCAAACACTTGTGATTGGTGACAGTGGCGAGGAAAAACTTCCCTTCAACAGCAGAAACCTCGAGCAGACCCAGACTCCTGAAGGATGGCTGTCTGCCTTGACCAGTTGGGGTTAAAGAGAGAGAGAGAGAGTAAAGGAGGAGAAAATAGAGAGCGATAGAGATATAGAGAGACTGGGGGGGGGATGACACATGGAGTACGTTATGATGAATACATAGAGTGTAATCAGTCTGTGGTGGTCCTGGGTCAGGTGGGAGACTAAAAAGCCTTTTTGAACAGGAGGGTTTTGAGGTGTTTCTTAAAGCTCTCTACAGAGTCCATGGACCGTAGGTGTAGAGGCAGGTCATTCCATAGACGTGGTGCCACAGCTTTAACAGACCTGTCACCGCGTGTGCTAAAACAGGTCCGTGGAACCATCAGCAGGTACTGTCCTGAAGACCTCAAGCTACGAGTCGAGCTGTAGGGCTGGATCAGGGAAGCAATGTATGCAGGGGCCTGGCCATGTAGGGCCCGGAAAGTTAGCACAAGAATTTTGAAATGAAGACGATATAGAACAGGAGCCAGTGGAGAGATTTAAGGATGGGAGTGATGTGGGTTCTCCTGTTTGTGCGGGTCAGGAGCCTGGCAGCAGAGTTCTGGACAAACTGTAGACGGGCCAGCTCCTTCTTGTTTAAGCATGTAAACAGGCTGTTGCAGTAGTCTAAGCGAGAAGATACGAAAGCGTGAACGATCATCTCGAGCTCATTTGTGGACACCATAGATCTGAGTTTGGAGATGTTGCGTAGGTGGAAGAAACAGTTTTTGACTAGGTGTTTGGAGTAGAATTCTAAAGACATGTCCTGGTCAAAGATGACACCCAGATTCCTCAGTTTTGTCTTTACCGAGGAACTCAGGTCTCCAAGGTGATGTTTGATCCCTGGGATTGCACTATCCGGGGCGATGATGAGGGTCTCAGTTTTGCTGGAGTTCAGCTGGAGGCTGTTATCATTTAGCCACTGCTTCAGCTCTGACAAGCAGTTGATTAAGGAACTCAGTTTGTGGGGCTCAGAGGAGTTAAAGGAGCAGTATATCTGGATGTCATCCGCGAATAGATGATAGGAGACATCACTGTACTGTCGGATAATGTGGCCAAGTGGGAGGACATAGAGTAAGAATAGGACTGGTCCCAGGACAGAGCCTTGGGGCACACCACACAGTAGATCCGCTGAGTCAGATTGGAAGTTGTTTATTGACACAGTGAAGCTTCTGCCGGTCAGGTAAGAGGAGAACCAGTCTAGCACATGACCTGACATCCCTACCAGGTCCCTCAGTCTCTCAATCATTATGGTATGGTCCACTGTGTCAAAGGCCGAGGAGAGATCTAGCAGGACCAAGACCGTGGATTTCCCGGAGTCAGCCGCCATCAGGATGTCACTAGACACTTTTAATAGTGCGGTTTCTGTTGAGTGGCGTTGTCTAAACCCAGACTGAAAAGTGTATAAAGAGGATAACGATATAATCTAACAAATTAGAATCAGTAAATAACTCCATGACGTTCTCCCTTCTAGCTTGTGTTTCTGCGACGCCCAGAGTTTAGTTCTGTTTCGTATTCCTTTCAATGTAACAGTGTTTTACTGAAGCACTGGGTCCGAACTGTAGTCACATTTTAACTAAATTGCAGAGCGCTGTGAAATTAAAGCAGCGAAACACGTATGTCGATAACATTTTGTTAAAGCAATTGATAGGCCGGTCAACCACAGGGAGCCAAATAACAGAAAACAAATAGATTGGCTTGATAAAGGTTTCTTCTTGCCGCCAGTCGTTCTAGCAGACTGAACTCATCTACATTTAGATTCACCGGCCCATGTGTGTGGTCATCCGTGCCTTTGATTTAGTGTGCGTATTAGTGTGTGTGTCTGTGTGTGTGTGTGTGTGTGTGTGTGTGTTTGAGCTTTATTGACCAGCAGATGAAGACTGTGTGTGTGTGATGAGAAGCAGGCCACCACATGGACTTATGGGAAATAAAAACCTTTTATTTATTTATACAATTTGATTAAATGGCATTTGTTTCTGTCTCTTGGTGTGTGTGCGTGCGTGCGTGCATATGTGTGTGCGCGTGCGTGTGTGTGCGTCTTGTATTTAATGACAAATAGAATAGAGGGATCAGAGCAATCAGGGTTGAATGATTACTATGGGAACAAGGGAGGTAGACTAATAAGAAGAGAAGGAAAAGGAAGGAAAGGAGGCAAAGTCTGATTACAGAATCTACTCATTCTTACTGATCAGCACAATACTGGAAATATTGCCTCTGTTTGGTTCACTTTTTTGGGTGTACTGTGTGTACATTTGGTCAGAACGTCCTCACTTCTTTTTTCCCGTTTCTCTTCTTCATCTCGTTCATATCAGTGTCTCAGTCTCTGCCTCAGTGCTCCTCTAATAAAATCATTAATTACAGCTGTTTACAATATTTCCCCAGGATAGTGTGTGTATGTGTGTGTGTGTGTGTGTGTGTGTGTGTATGTGTTCGTACCTATTATGACGCACAGTTTCTTGCTTAGTTTACAGTCATCATCATTACCAGATCTTCCATTGAAGTGAAAGTTTGTCGTTATTTTTTAATCGGACTAAATCCACCCTATTGCTCATTTTGCTTCAGGAGCAAAACTGGAAAACCTTTCTGTCTGTCTGTTTGTCGTCAAACTTACTACAATTTAATACTTATTTGCTGAGTTTTGGCTTTTGTCATTTAACACGGAGTGAACCACAGGGAGGCGCTCAAACAAACAGGAACATGTGCTTAGATTCCACTCAGTATTTCTTCCCCAAACATTGTGCAGTTGATCAGAGGATGCCGTAAACAACCGTCTGATATGGGTATGAGCATGACACGGGTAGATGGGGCTGTTCGGAGTTCCATCAAACACTTCCTCAGTTTATCATTTTCTCCCCTTGTTTGTGTTTGTGTTTGTGTTTGTGTTTGTGTTTGCGTCTGTCCGGCTTCCTCCCACAGTCCAAACACATACAGGTTACCTGCTAAATCAAAATTGGTAAATGGTTCCAGATACCAGTCTAGTTCAGTGATTCCCAACCTTTTTCGGCTCGTGACCCCATTTTAACTTCACAAATTTATGGCAACCCCAGACATTCAAAACGGAGACAATTTTTTTGCTAAAATTAATTTGTTTTTGATCATGTAATATTTTGTTATGCTATGTTGCAAATAGCTAAACATCAATTTTAGACAACATTTAGACTATATAATGTATATAATGCAGCTTTTAAAATTTAATTAGGAAAAGTGTGGTGTTTTAATTATAATGATATATATATATTGAATTATTAAAGCATATTAGTATTGTATTTTTTTTCCCTAAATCAATTACGAGAAATTTCAGACGACCCCAACTGAATGGTTCTGATCCACATAGAACAGAACCACATAGAACAGAACCTGAGAACCTCACATTCACCTGGTTCTGATCCACGTAGAACAGACGCTAATGTACAGGGACACTGGAACTGTTTATCCTGTATGGATGCAGGGGATAAACCGTCCTCTGATGGTTCTTCTTTAAAACTGTAAAGAAGAAAAAAACAAAAATAAAACAATGTTCATGGTTTCCTCTTAAACCAAGACATATTTAGTACTAAGTCATACACAGCAGGAAGTGTAATCCAAAGTATGTTTGACAAGTTTGTGTAATTATTGACTTAATTAATCCCCTCTCACAGCTGCTGCAGATGAATTTCCTGTTCATGTGAACAGTGTTTGAAATGATGCCATCAGTGGTAGTGGTGGTGGTGGTTGTATTCACTGCAGTGATGCTCCACCTATGGTGCTTTACTAAACACTGTTTTTTTCCACTTAGATGCATCAGGCGCACAAACCCAGCTGAGACCCAGTTGTTTGGCCTTCCACTTTAATATTCAGAGATGTGTTAGCGCTTTATAGCCAGGGTCCCAAAGGTTGCCATCCCTTCTTGGCAGTTCATACATATTTGGTGTACATTAATTCAAGGATAGGAGAAAAAGATGTTTTTATCCACCCTCCTCATTAGCCTGCTTTGAGGCACACGCTCATTTATATAGGGTTTTACAAAAGCTTCCAAATGCACCGTCATGTTGGTGCAGTTTGACTCCACAGTAAACACAGTTATTCTGTACCAGTGGTTTAAAGGAAAGAATAAAAGAAAATAATACAAAATGAAATCTGAATTTATGTGTCCAAATACAGCAAAAATGGAAAGCATTGTATTTCATTAATTAGATGAGATTAAAGCACCGAAAAGGTACATGTTCTGGCTGTATGTCCAGTGGAAGATAGTGATGGAAAGAACCAACTGATTATTTTGGTTTGTTTTTTTCGAGCATCAGTCACAGTATGTTTAGTACAGGACAGGTTTGAATCACAATCACAATACTTTATTATCCCAGGGGTTATTACTGGGTGTCTGTCTGTCTGTCTGTCTTTCTATCAATCAATCAATCAGTCAATCAATCAGTCAATCAATCTCTCTCTCTCTCTCTCTCTCTCTCTCTCTCTCTCTCTCTCTCTCTCTCTCTCTCGATGTAGACATAGATATACACTAGCACATTGACCCATGGGGAACCCCAGGTTCTAGTTGTGGTCGTTTTGATGCTGGGCAGAGCTGAATTTTAGGAAAAAAAGTTTGTCTATATTTTGTAAGTACTGACATAAAAATTGTTCGGTAAATCATGATATTTATTATGTGACATATGATAGTTTGTGTATTTCAACTGCAACAGTTTGAATTGTGATAGTTCTCTTCCACCTCCTGGACTTATGAGGACAAAAAAACCAAGACGGAACAGTCAACCCACGGGAAGTATTAGACACACTCTGCAGGAAGGAGTTTAATATTCACTGAAGCACTTCCACCTTAAATACCACCTTAACACCAAACATCCATTAGTTCTGGATTCTGTTATAACTGCAGCTAACACATCACCTAGCTTGGGCAAACCTGTTAAATGCAGATATAGTCACTTCTTTAATGAGTCTGTTTGTACATGCAAAATGAAACATGATTATTATAGATTAAAAATGAATGATATTTAATCATGATTAAACAAAATTAATTCACAGAAACCCTGTGATTAATCTCATTAAAAATTGTAATTGTTTCACAGCACTGATATATATATATATATATATATATATATATATATATATATACACACACACACAGGGTGGGGAAGCAAAATTTACAATGAACATTTACTTGTTTTTTTCTCAGCAGGCACTGTGTCAATTGTTTGAAACCAAACATATATTGATGTCATAATCATATCTAACACTATTATCCATACCTTTTCAGAAACTTTTGCCCATATGAGTAATCAGGAAAGCAAACGTCAAAGAGTGTGTGATTTGCTGAATGCACTCGTCACACCAAAGGAGATTTCAAAAATAGTTGGAGTGTCCATAAAGACTGTTTATAATGGAAAGAAGAGAATGACTATGAGCAAAACTATTACGAGAAAGTCTGGAAGATACTATTAAAGAAGAATGGGAGAAGCTGTCACCCAAATATTTAAGGAACACTTGCGCAAGTTTCAGGAAGCGTGTGAAGGCAGTTATTGAGAAAGAAGGAGGACACATAGAATAAAAACATTTTCTATTATGTACATTTTCTTGTGGCAAATAAATTTTCATGACTTTGAATAAACTAATTGGTCATACACTGTCTTTCAATCCCTGCCTCAAAATATTGTAAATTTTGCTTCCCCACCTTGTATATATATATAT
Organism: Sphaeramia orbicularis; assembly: GCF_902148855.1. Taxonomy (NCBI): domain Eukaryota; kingdom Metazoa; phylum Chordata; class Actinopteri; order Kurtiformes; family Apogonidae; genus Sphaeramia; species Sphaeramia orbicularis. The sequence continues at coordinate 4,685,241 of NC_043967.1, forward strand.
ATATATATATATATATATATATATATATATATATATATATATATATATATGTATACATACATATATTTGTATAAAGACACAATTAGAACAGTAATGTACTAGACAATATATTATCAATATGATCAATATCTTCCTGAGACCCAGCAATGCATTTTTGTCCTCTGTAGGGGACAAAAGTTCCACAGTTTTACTTAAAAAATGCTGTAACATTACCAAGGACCTTCTATTAAAAAATAAATAAATAAAAATAATTTTAAAAATGTATCTGAAAAAGCAGTTGTATTACACAGTTTCCAAGCAAGACAACTGTTTAATGTAAAAAAGCTAAAAGTTTCACTTTCCTGGGTCTCAGGAGGATATGATGAATAAAGAAAACTATGATAAATAAAGAACTCTAAAATAAATAGTGTAATTATTATTCTGAGGTTCTAAGGTGGTGTTCAACAGTCTGATGGACACAGACAGGAATGGTTTCCTGTGGGTGGAATGAGTCTATCTGTGAACGTCCCATGAGTGGGTGAGTGGAACTGTCCGATGTTGTCCTGATATTGGACTGACTCCACCGTCCAACTCCATCCCCACCATGTTACTGGTCTTGGATCATCAACCTGCAATCCCAGCATGCAACAGCATCTGTCGACCACAGACTCATTGTCCGTCAGATGTTGAATGACCACAGCATCCTCAGGAAGTTCACACACCTCTGGACCTCCTACAGCGATGATGTGAACATGTGGAACACCAGTGGAAGCCATCACACACAAGAATAAACTGTGTGAAAAGCATCAACGAAGTGGTTTTTAGACAAACAAAAATACTGTGTCGATCAAAGTAAAGATAGAGTGATCCTTTAAAGAACTAGGTCAGTTTTCAGGAAAAAAAACAAACAAAAAAACCGCTGTGGTATTCTTTAGTCTGGGTTGATTTTACTCATTAGGATAAATGTGGGCTGGATGCTTTTCTGTTCAAGTTTTTGGGATGGTAACTCAAATGATTTGGAAATGTGGCTCTCTGGAGAAGCTGAAGGAGCTCTACTCTGCCAGTACAGTGTGTGGATGTGTGTGTGTGTGTGTGTGTGTGTGTGTGTGTGTGTGTGTGGTGTGTGTGCGTGGTTTGTGTGCAGTGGAGTAGATGTGTAATGGCTGTAACTTACAGAGAACCTAGTGTGTGAGACAAGTATGACACAGTATATGTATCTGTTTACTATATAAGTGTACACCAGCTAACAACCTGCAGTGTGTGTCTGTGTGTAGTCAGTGTGTTTTTGTGTGTGTCCGTGTGCAGTCATAGACATTCGTGTATGAAAAAGACAAACTAAAGACAAGGAGTGTCTACATATGTTCCAGCACAGATTCCAACCTCATAAATCACTTCAACTGGTGTTCAACAGTCAATCTCTCTCTTCTCTCTCTCTCTCTCTCTCTCTTCTCCTCCGCCAACAAGGAGATTTGTGTTCTGTGTCTCTGTCGTATAGGATTAGAAGAGACAGAGAGAACAGAAGGGAGGAGAGAGAGAAGGAGAACGTGGGGGAAATAGATAGAATGGAGGGAAGAGAGGAAAACAAGATTTTCCCCCTTTTTCTTGGCAGCATCTGTACACTCTTTCAGCCGTCTCAGTTCTTCGACATCATCCTGCTTACTCTGCGTGTGTGTGTGTGTGTGTGTGTGTGTGTGTGTGTGCGTGTGTGTGTGTGTGTACTGATGTCATCCAGATGTGCAGCTACAGTGGGCTGTAAAACTCAGAATTATTGTCATAACATTGTTACTTACTGTGTGTGTGTGTGTGTGTGTGTGTGTGTGTGTGTGTGTGCGTGTGTGTGTGTGTTGCATAGTGGGTGTGTCTGTTGCTTCCTGTCTTCGTCCTAACACTTTATTACCGCTCTGATGGAGGGCCCTTGGACACATGGACACCCTCTGCATTTCCTCTGGTTCTTTGACTGTATGAACACACACGTGTGTTTGCGGTGGATCTGGGTCCAGTCCATATTTACAGCCTCTTCTCTTCTGTCCTCTCCATCTGCGTCCTTGTGTATTTGCTCATCTGTGTTGGTAGATTTAGAAGAACTGGTGCTGCTTTGGCATCAGCTGACCCTAGTGTTTGTCTGATAACTGTCAGAGGGGCTGATATCGTACAGTATGTGTGTATCCAGTATCTGCGTGGGTCCATGATACTGACGTCATTCACACACCAGATATCAGAGTGGGACTCGCCCTGATCCCATACTCTGATCAGTTCATGACATATAAATATTAGCTTATAGCAGTGGTTCCCAACCTTTTTTGACTCGTGACCCCACTTTAACATCACAAATTTCTGGTGACCCCAGACATTCAAAATAGATTTTTTTTTTTTTTTTTTGCTTAAATGAATTTGTTTTTGATCATGTAATAGTTTAATATACTATGTTACAAATAAATGTTGATTTTAGATGACATTTAGTCTATATAATGTATATTATTGTGAACAGAGGCAGTAAATCCAGGTGTAGATTACTGCACAAAGGGAGACTTTGATTTTCCTTGGTCAGGATATGTACAGTCAGTCCAGCTGTGATTTGCAAGGCTGACAATTAATACTGAACAAACAAGAACTCAAACTATGAATTATGAAAGAGCTGCAGCATCTGAAACTGACCACAATGAACATTTGACAGATAAACAGAACCACAGTGCTGCAGTTTCACAACCAGTTAGTCATGTCTTTTATGGATTGTGATTGTCTCTCTCAACTCACCATATATGTTTTATTAGTAAGTTGTTTTTTTTTTTTCTTTACATTTTTATCAATTATCAGAAATTTCAGGTGACCCCATTTGAATTCCAGGCGACCCCACGTGGGGTCCCGACCCCAAGGTTGAAAAACACTGGCTTATAGACACACTGAGAGAAGAGCAGAGTAATAAACCAGGGTCGGTACGGGGGCTTGAAATCCTTGAAAATGCTTTAATTTCATCATTGTGTTTTCAAGGTCTGAAAAGTGCTTGAATTTTAGTTTCAGTGCTTGAAATTATAGCTCTGTGATGTGATTTATTTATTTATTTTTAACATTAAGTCTGCCAGGTTAGATGCCAAACCAAAGCTACTTACACAGGGGTGATACATTTCGGAAAATAAAACTTTATGTCTAAAAACAACATTTCCAGGTGTTCTCAGTTCGACTCCAGGTCTTGGCGTGTCTGAAGAACCCCAAATGGGTTCCCTTATTTGGGTAAATCTTTGTGTTCTCCTTTAATTTATAAACTTTTTGCTGTTATGTAACATAATTGTAGATGTTTACAGCATAATACAATGTACATCATTGAGATAAAAAGTGGCAAAAATACTCATGGGTATCTGTATTCCATGCGTTTGACCCCAGTGATAAGGGGCTGTTCTGGAAAAATGTGAAAATGACCCTTAAAAGTGCTTGAATTTGACCTTGAAAAACGTGTATGAACTCTGATAAACGTATGAGTGATTAAACAGAGTGATTAGAGCTCATTAGAGTCAGCTGATGTCTGCCAAGTCGACATTTGAACATACGTTGGGATGGATGATGTCAACAAGCGGGGGTGTTTACTCACTTCACACAGCTTTATGTTGACACTTTAATTTAATCTGTATCAAAACCAAGAGTGTTTCTTTCTATTCTGTTACTGGCAAAAGTAGTTATAGTCTATTTACATCAGCACAAATTAATCCTTTATGAAACAGTAACGTCCACCTTTAACCTAAACCATCTACTGATCTAAAGTGTTTAATACCTGTTGATCCTCTAATCCTATCAATCCATGTCAATAATTAGTGTAAAATACAGTTCTTCATTTTTTCATGGTCATCAGATATGACCCATTTGGATGTTCAGAGGCTCTGTAGTTACCGTAGAAACACGGTCATCTTCTACAACATTGATTAACCATTAAAACCCATGGAGTTAGATCAATGACAGTGGATGGACTTATTTGCTGAGCCCCTGTCATGTGACCCCTTCTGGTATAAAACACTATTGCTGCCTTTGACTAAATTCCTTGTTTTTTCTGTAAACTGCTGTGAACTGGTCTGTTTCAGATACACTGTTATTAGTGAATTATTGCTAAAATGCTGGTGTGAATGAGATGATGGAGTTGGAGTCATTGGACTGGAGGTAACTCTTATTTGTTGCTGCAATAGAGCTGAAAATGTTCCGATACTATAATTTGAGAAAATTGCAATATTTAATTTTGAAGAGCCACCGTTTACTTAATCCTCACTCTAACGACTCACTGACATCATGAACATGGAGCTTATGGTCAGTTTTATCAGCTGCAGATACTGCTCTGAAGTTTGGTCAGAGACGACAAACACTAATGAAATGGATGCTTTTCCAGTCAGTGTCTGTGGTTCAAATCTGTGGCTAAAAAAAGCCAAGAGGTGCAGTGCATTATGGGAAAGATGAGGAGCGGGCCGTTTAAAAGCAATGGAAGCGACGCCTTAGCTGTGTTTGAAAGAAGAGGCAGCGCTGGTACAGATCACACCAGTCCAATTCAGTCAAAAGGTTTTCATTCAGTTCACCTCACTAAAAACAAATGGGTTTTTTCAGGCTTCTTCTCCACGGCGGTTTTTGAGTTTGTGCAAAATGACGTCTGTGCAGAGTTTGACACTCTGATGTTGTATTTGTCTGTTAACGACGGGAAGTGTCTTTGTTCCCACTTGAAGTCTGAGTTAAAGGGATAAATCAATAAGTAGAATACCTGATGGAAAAAACATTGGATTATAATCAACTATGCATCAGTTTTCAGTGTAGTGTGGAAACTTAAAGCATTGCTGCACATGCACTATAAACTGGACTTAGAGCAGGAAACAACATATGTTTGATGGTTAAAACATTAGAAATATACTGTAGTTACATTATTAAGAGATATCATTTTGTTACAAGATCACAGAGCTTTTTTGTGGAAAAAGCATCAGACAATGAGTCATCAGTGTGTTATTGTTCTGTCTTTTGCTTGTTCTTTACAAAAACCACTAATGACTAATAATCATCACATGAAGCCTTAATGTTTTGTTTGAGTTTTTTTTCCCTCCATCAGTCCCCAGTTTGCTTTCTGTCAGTCATCTGATATCCACAGGAGAGTCAGATCCAACCAAAGTGAACATCAGTGTCATACATTTAACTTTCACCTATTATTGCTCAAATAGGCTTTTTTTTTTACTTTAGAACTCTATTTTATAGATCTGTTTACAAAATTTCAGTATCATTTGTAGAAAAAAAGCTATAAAGATATAATCAATATAAAATGAAACCTAAAAAGGATGAAAAAATGTAAATACACTATTAACTTTAATAATAATATTTGTACAGACTCATATATGTAAATGCACTATTAACTTTAATAATAATAATAACAATAATAATAATAATAATAACTTTAATAATCATTTAGGATCTATTTATGATGAAAACCGCTTGTTTTGGACATTTGAATAAAGTGAATAAAATGTTCGTTTTCAGTCCCCCTGTAAGTATTTTTACCCAAATGTTCTGTCAGTTGTACCATGTGTCGTGTGACAGTACTTACTCAGCCCTGTTCATACATGTATTAAACATGGAGATCAGTTATTGAGTTTAAACACAGACACTATTGAACAGGACATGGGTCCCCATGGCACCACCGGATCTAAACCCAGAAGAATGAAGGTCTAAGGTAGGAAGTAAAGGCTCATAAAGGGTTCATGTCAGTTTTTTGAAGTCAAACCCACTTGGAGACTCAGCTGAATATGAAACATCCAAGTCAGATCTGTCCACATCATGGGATGTAAAGTGAGTGTTTGTGGGCAGAGGTGGCTCTTCCATCAGGACAGATGATCTCACATTAAATGTAGAACCACTAGATGGAGCATGGAGCTGGTAATGTCTGCACAAACATCTAAAATAGTCCTCTCATATTGACTGTAGTGCATGCAGAGAAAAGAGGAGACGCCTGAAGACACATGGAAGCTGTGAGTTCATATCTATGGTGCATATAATGCTGCAGATTTTTTTGTCTTCTTTGCATTCATTTCCATGAATGAGGAACAGTCAGAGGGGAGAGTTGGACCAGCTGGTGTGGTTTTCAGCCATGGTTCAAAACAAAACAAACACATTCTGGATGTATATATTCAAAAATTCAACATCCAATGTGTTCAGTAAAGAAACAGGTTTCCCTGTACAATGTAAATCTGCCTTTGGCATCCACACTGAATGAACAAGACAATTTAAGATGTATAAAAAAATAGTAAATAAATAAAATAATGTAACTAGGAAGTGAAAACAAACAAAACAAATTATCATTTAAGAATGGCATGAAAAAGAGAATGAGCATAAGAAATGAAAAATATAAACTACTGTCACTAAGTAAATACATATATATTTACATAAATGTGCAATGGATGAGTAATTGTGCAAAACTGTCAGAGGTGAACAGGCTGATGTGCAGTTATTGAGTATCTGTATTATAAGTGTGTGTGTGTGTGTGTGTCCAGGGATTCATACTAAATCCGTATAGAGCTGACTGCTGCAGTTTGTTATACTTGTGTATTTTTGGCCAAGGAAGACAGTAGCAAAAACAGTAAGTTGATAGGACCAATAATTTGGGAGATATTAGTCATTTTGGAAATAATAGCCTTTGGCGGTGACTGCTGGACAAATGTGGTACTGCATGCATGAATACACAACAGCATAAAAACTACCACATCTAGAACCCTTGGATTTACATGGGTCATACCTGGATCCTTGATCTCCCCTGGCCTGTGTGCTGTTTTCTTAGTTTGTGTGTACTGACTGGGTGCTAACTATGGTTGAAGGTGTTGATGTTTGGCCTCAGGTGTCTTCAGTGACAGTTCAAACATATGTCTGCATGTGTCATTCTGAGGGTTTTTGTAAGTTATGTGGATAATCTGAACATATTAGTACAAAATCCTGTTCATTGTCAGTCATTTGTTGAGTCTCTTTCCCTGTTTCTTTCCCTCAGTTGCCTTCTTATACTACCCCCCCTCCTCCCTCCTCTCTCTGTCTGAATCTCTGTCTTTTGGTCTCTCTCAAACAGATTGCTTTCTGCAGGGGTGGCACAGAAGAAGAGATAGACAGAGAGAAAAATTGAGATTCCTTGTCCTTGAGTGACCCAGTTCCATTTCTTGCTCAAAATGAAAAAGTCTGTCTTGTAGTTCTTTTCAACCACAGTTTCTATGACAGAGATTCCTGTTATTGCTTTTGTGGATTTAATGCATTTTGCTAGGTTTAGCTCCTGCCTTTTTAACCTTCTGTGAACAATCCAACAGCCCTTGTTTGTTTTTTTCAGGACATTAACTTCAGATCCTACGCAGTCATTAACCCATAAAGACCCAAAGAGCTGCTGACGACCAAAACCATCTACTGATCTAAACTGTTTAATACCTGTTGATCCACTAATGGACGTCCAGACGCTCCATAGTTACTGTGGAAACACAGTCATCTTCTACAACATTGATTCCTCAGTAAAACCCATGGAGTTGGACCAGTGACAGTGGATGGAGACACTGGGTTTATGTTCAGTTAATGACAGATTGGACTGAAAAAGACACTGTTTATTCTGTTTGATCTGTTTCTGATATAAGAACCATCTAGTTTAATCTAAGTTTTTTTTACAATCATCTACATGATCAGTGAATTAAATATAAGAAAATACCAGATTTTCACTGAAAAAAAGCAAAATCCAAAGAACAATATTACAATACATGGTGAGAAATCGCTAAAGAAAGGTTAAAATAGAGAGAAAAATACATTTGGGAACCGTAGCACTGGGTCTTTATGGGTTAATTCTTAGCCCTCGTATTATCCTTGGGGTCAGTTTGACCCCATTCAATGTTCATTTTTTGATATTTCATGACTTTTCCTAATTTGACAGGTACAACTGATTAAACATAAAATGATTATGATGAGATTTGTTTAATGTGCTGAACATGCATTGGTGTTCCTCTGGGGTCAGTTTGAGGCCCAGCTGTTTTATCTGTGTAAAACTGGTGTGTGTGTGTGTGTGTGTGTGTGTGTGTGTGTGCGCGCGCGCATGTGTGCACGTGTGTGCACGTGTGTGCGTGTGTGATACTTTTGAGTTGATCCATAACAGGAGGGTGGGGAAAACAGCTATTCCCACCAGAACTGTGATCCTTCTGCTGGTGTGGACACGCTGGGGCACAGATAAGGGGGGTTAAACGTGACCAATTCATGGGGCCCAGCATTTGTGGAGGGCCCATAGAGCAAAGGAGGGGGTCCAGTGGATACAGGCTGGAAGTTGTGAAAGCATCCTGTAAGATCCGCTGTATAATAGAGGCATAGAAGTTGGGAATCGGACGTTGAAACCGTGACAAGTTTCAGTTTCGTTTTCACACTATCGGAAGTGACGTTATGTGCTGCCCCACCCCACCCCCCACACTCCAACAAATTGACAAGATACTGAATTTTATGAAAGGGCCCACAATGTTTAGCTTTCATGGGGCCCACAGTTGGTAGTGGCACCCCTGTGGACATGTGGGACCCAACTGGACTAGTGAAGTCCTCCAACATGAGGAGGACAATGTAGGTTTGGAGCTGAACACGTCCAAGTCTAGAGGACAGGTCAACTCACTGATAGGTTTCATTATCAAGGGGTTATTTATATATTCAACAAATAAACACTAAAACTTGGTCCACAGTTTGTATGTAAATCATTTTCTGGAGGCAGAATATCCCTGGGGTCAGACTGAACCCAAGGGTCAAATGTGTTAGTGACATTAGAGGAGAATAGGATGGATAAGTGGGACTTAGAGTGCATTAAAAACTGTTTTTTCAAGCCCAGTCAGTGTGTGACTGACTTTCAAAGCTTCTGTTAAAAAAGTTTTTTAAACCACTAGAGGTGAGGAAATGCACTGAAGCAGGAACTATGGTTTCTTTACAGTTTGTCATTGAAAGACTCTCCAAAGTGCTGAGATACAGTAAGTATAAATAGAGCAGTGATTGAACTCAGGCCTCCTGCTGTGACTTTGCCTCCAGCCTCGGCTGCCTGTGGAGGAGGCAGGACCACGCTGGTCCGAGGCCACACCTGGAACCTGTTGAACCACCGGACTGTGGGACGCATTCTGTCAAAGTCTAATTAAGGGCTCAGATAAAGGGAAACCCAGTGTTGGTAGAAAGATACAGCACCTGAGAGTGTTTGACCTGTTTGGTGATAGAGACGAGAACTATGAAAATCTGACCGTACATATATATATATATATATATATATATATATATATATATATATATATATATATATATATATATATATATATATATATATATATATGATAACATGAGGGTTATCATACATGAAGCTGTGTGGAGCAAATGGAACAAAGATGAGACATCGATTACACACACACACACACACACACATTCCTAGGAGGATAGCTGATCTGTTCAGTTCCTCTTGACAGCTAGAGCATGGCCATCAACACCTGTGTGTGTGTGTGTGTGTGTGTGTGTGTGTGTTTTCCCACTGCAGCTAAAGGACTTTAAGACAGACAGGAATGAAGGGCTGCAGAAGGGGTTCTACTCATTCAGATATTGACTTGTCGGCTTTAACTCCACCCTCAGGGCCTGTCGAGGTGGAAAATGTCAAACAGGCCCTGGTCACACCACTTAGCATCGCCGTGGTGACAGAGAACGCACACGAAGTGGTAAAGGATTGCACTCAGCTCCAACTTTGATGATTAACCGGTCAGGTTTTAAATGTGTAATATCAATAAACAACAGAACTGTCTGGTTTCATTCAAATGCATAAAACATAAACAGTTAATTAGAAAACAGCTGTAGAGCAGAAAACACGCCAGAAGGAAACTTTCGTTCAGGCTGAGAATATGAACAATGTCCAATTTTCAGTGGGCGTCCTTTCATGTGGGAGTGTTGGAAACTACTTAGACATGCATTAGGCTTTGGAGTGGGGGTCTGTCACACCCCCAACATACAAAGAAATAAAAAAGCAGTATTGTCCACAGCTCAGTCCCTTCCCATAAATAATAATATAGCCTTATTCTCATCACTGCATACACACATGGAACTACACACACACACACAGACTGAGCGGTGGTGGATCATCCAAAGCAGCAGCTCGTCCACACATTGACTGACTGACTGCTCCATCATTGACACTGCCCAGGGACAATGTCAGAGTACAGTCAACAGCACTCTGCAATATTCTGAAGGGTCACTGACGTCGGGCACACTCATATTGAGGTTTGCATAACGGAACGCCGCAGCCTTGTCAGTTCCACAGTAATGATGGTTAAAGGTCACAGAATTTCATTAATTTCAGGCACTCTTTATCACTGGCAGTAGTGCTCTGGCTGTGAATTGCTTCCAATAGTGGCTGAATTCAGGGGAAACTTGGCAGAGAAAGACGGAGACAGGGACAAGAAACTGAATGAGATGGGAATGATGATACCCCCCCACCCCACCCCCCAAACTGAACTGGGTTCAGTTTGTTTGTTTGTTAACACTTCAGCAGCAAAACTATTGGTTGAATACATACCTACTTGGGTTTATAGATTAACACTGACCCAGAATAGATGTGATTACATTTTGGTAAAAGTAGGTCAGAGTTGTTTTTATTTGCCTGTTGTATTGGTTTGACTGTTTTAGTTTTGTTTTTAACTTCTGCATTGGCACTGTTAGTCTGGTTATAAAGCACTTTGGGCTTCGATGGTTGTTGTAAATGTACTAGACAAATACATTTGACCTTGATATCTCACAGGTCATAATTTTTTATTTTGCCATCATTATGTGAATTGTACAAAAAAAACCCACACTATTCAAAAACACTTTATAAACTTCAAATGTGAACCGTTCAGTGTACGAACAACAAAACCAACAAATACTGGAACGACTGTCTGACATGAAGAGTGGAGTCCATGAGAGTCAACGGTGAGCTCCGATTTTAACAGAATGGAACCGCTTTAACCAGGGCTGTGTGATATGATAAGAGATGGTGAAGGATTAGAACGTATGGATGATCTGACAAAGCACAGAGAAGTGGTGGAATGGTCTAGAATCTGATGTAGGCAGAGCCGTAGAGGATTCAACGGCTGTGGGTGGAGTTAGATGAGATGCACAGACGCATCATGGCGAACACAAATGTGTAGTAGAGTCATGGCTGACAGTGAAACAGACGAGTTCCTTCTAAAAAGAACTGCACTAACATCGTATGGAAGTGGTTTGGCTTTTCCCCAAACGACAAAGTCCGAACAGTCATTTACTACATGAGCAGCCCCTGTTCTGTCAGTCTGGAGGAGGATCTGAAATAGACATTTATTCACTGATATTTAGTTCTGTTGTTTTTTTTTGGTTTTTTTTTAACTTGTTTATTTAAAGCTACCTCAAAAACCAAGTGCAGTTTAGTTTTTCTGTTGTAAGAGTGCACTTAATCAGTGTTGTTGTTTACATTTTACTTTATGTTCTTGGCTCATGTTGGCAAAAGTGCATGAACTGAGAAGATGAAAATACATGTTCTACCATTTTTAAATAGAAATTAAGGATATGGAATGATGGTTAATTTTACTTAAAATGTATTCCAGATAGATTAAGTGATTAAACAACCAGTAAAATGTTAAACCCAACCCGTCCACTTAAAGTACTGTGTCATTTTATTGAACTAGAGCTGAGTTTGTGAATGGACATGAACTGGACTGCAGGTTCTTTGCCTGCTCCCCCATACGTCATCAACCTGATTTGAATAAATTACCCTGAACTTTGGGTCTGATGGAAACGCAACGCACACAGATTATCAGGAACTTTTTTACCTAAAAGTTCCTGGTAATAAAAGTTCCTGGGATTTTGGGGGAAAAGGGCCTAATGAAATGTTCTGGAAGGTTCTTTGGGCTAAATTGTCTGTTTTATTTTTTCTTTTAGGGCTGTGTTTTACATGTGGGAAATTGTTTGGTTGCACTGTTCAGAAACTTGCAAATTAGTCTCAGTTTAGTGTAAAGAATCGTGATAAAATCGAGATTGTGATGTTATTTTTAAAAATTGGGATATAATATTTTTTCCTTATCACCCACCTTTACTTTTAACCCAAACGAACAAAACACATTAATCTGTGCAAGACACTAATTACTACAAAAATTCACCCTTTTATTGGCTGTTTTTTTTTGTTTTGTTTTTTTAAAGCAAGATTACACAAATAACTGGTGTACTAATTAACATCATTAGATTTAGAGGAGATCCTTCAACAGTTTTTGACATTATGTTAATGACGTTCTGACTCTGTGGAGTGTTGAAGTGTTGCCTGTTCAGCTGATAGCAGCTCATGTGTCGAGAACATTGTGAATAATATGATTAAAGCTGCGAACAGAGACATGAACAGACTCATACCTTTCCTAAAGCTTCCATTTTTATCAGGATAAGGTTTCAAACCTTTACGCATATTTTCAGTAAAGCATGTAACTTTTTTTTTTTTTTAATTTTTAAGACATATTTGAAGGTTGTGTAAAAATACGGAACAAATAAGACGATACATTCCACATGTTGTAATCCAGCAGCTGCATGGTTTAATGTGTGTGTGTGTGTGTGTGTGTGTGTGTGTGTGTGTGTGTCTCTGTGTGTGTGTGTGCTTCTTGGGTTTTCCTCTATTCAGTGTTCACCTTGACCTTTTTAGCTGCTCCGTGTTGCTCATTTCCCACTACCGTGACCTCTGACACTAACACACACACACACACACACACACACATATACACACACGCACGCAGCAAGAGATGCACAATTTACCATCTGACCAATACAGAATGAGGCTCTGAAAATGTTCCACTTCACTGAGGAGATGAACCCTTCAACCTCCTCTCCATTGGCCTTTTTCTCTCTCATTTTTTTCTATGGCCATAAAATACTGCATTCGTTTCACTTCTGTCTGTGTATTGACGACACGTAGAGAAAACGTGCATTGGATGAACAGATGGACAAGTGGTTCAAAGTACATACACTCATCCAGGTCTGTCAAACTCATGTTAGTTCAGGTTCCACATTCAGACTAATATGATCTAGAGTGGGCCAGACCAGTCCAATAATATAAATGATAGGATAAGAGCAGATAAATGATGTCAACGCTGATGTTTTTTCTGTGTTTTTGAGGGAAAAAAGTCCAATTCCATAATGAAAATTTTTACATCTACGAACTGTACTTGAACATAAAATGAACAAATATGAACTTCTTAAGAAAAATAACTGCAAATTTAACAATATTACGGCTTAGTTTATCATTTCTACATGTTCATTATAATGTACAGATCACAGTGGATTTACAAATACACACAACATTTAGTAACAGACTGAATATGGGTATAATTACACATACTTTTCTAAGACATTTCAGGTTGTTCACATTTTTTGTTAAAGGCCAGTCTGTAAATGTAAACATGTTTGTGTAATTTTACTTTTTTACACTAAAACAAAGAGAAAAATGTACAGTTTTCATTATTTATAGTTTCTTCTGATAGTATCTTACTGGTCTGTTCCACTTCACATTGAATTGACTAAGATGACTTTAACATCCTTGGTTGTTCGTATCTTCAGTGTCATTTTTACATTTTAACACATTCATCCCAGGGGCCAGATTGGACCCTTTGGGGGGCCGGTTTTGGCCCACAGACCGCATGTTTGTCACCTGTGCACTAATCCATTCTGCTGTGTAATTGTGTAATGACATAAATTATAACATATTAAACTATTCTTTTGGGATCTGTGAGGAACTTGGACCCCCCTCTCCCTTTACTTGGCTCTTCTGCACCGGGGCTAATTGTGAAGATGAAGTCATTTGGCCAGACTGTGTGTGTGTGTGTGTGTGTGTGTGTGTGTGTGTGTGTGTGTGTGTGTGAAGTCATTTAGAAGTGTAATACTGTAAAGTGCCATCCATTATATAGTTTGGTTGGATTTCTGTCCCTTTCCTTATTTTACTCCATTCATCCATGGCCGTTTTAACACATGCCACCCCCCACCCCCCAAAAAAAGCTAATCTGTGTAAATTAACCCTTCAGTGACCCTTGTGTCATATATGATACATACCCATCAAAGGCATAGAGTTACTTCACATATTGCTAATGAAAGTTCTTTTCTGCTTCTTACCTTTACCAAGGAGGTTATGTTTTTGCCGGCGCTGGTCTTTCTGTCTGTCTGTCTGTCTGTCTGTCTGTCTGTCTGTCTGTCTGTCTGTCCGTGTGCAAGATAACTCAAAAAGTTATGGACGGATTTGGATGAAAGTTTTGTAATGTTGATACTGGCACAAGGAACAAATGATTAAATTTTGGTGGTGGTGGTGGGGGCACTGATCTGCCTTGGCAGAGGTCTGCGCTTTCTTAGTGCTTTTCTAGTTTCAAATTTTTTTCAAATTATTATTTTTTTTCCTTCGCCAGGGAGGTTATGTTTTCATCAGGGTGTGTTTGCTTGTTTGTGTGTTTGTCTGTTTGTCTGTTAGCAAGATAAATCAATAAGCTATGGGCGGATTTTGATGACATTTTCAGGAAATGGTGATACTGGCACAAGGAACAAATGATCAAATTTTGGTGGTGATGGGGGGGGGCAGGTCTGCCTTACTCTCTGAGTGCTTTTCTAGTTTTTGTACTCAAATTTTTCCCATTATTTTTCTATAGATTTGTTTTATTTTGTGCTAGAATTTGTACAGAAAAATAATTTCTGACAATTTGAAATCTGTTTTCCTGAATGTTGAAATGTCCCTCAGAGTGTTGTAATGTACACGATGAGGACCAACTGTACAGGAGAACGGTTTTTCAAGACTTAACCTTATATAAAATCTTCTTTGTAGCCTCATGGGGCAGCATGGCTGGAACTGGGTTTGACTTATGTTCATGGAAAATTACATCCTGACGACCACTGACTTCCATCCAATAATAGTTCCTTTGAGTAGTTGTGGGAGGGGCTAAAATGTTCTGTCACCGCTACTATTTAAGTTTTTACTGGAGAGAGAAATATATTAACAACAAAAATAGACATAATAATAATACTTTTATCAGTTGTGGCTTCACTAGTCTCTTTTCCATCGTCCATCTGAGCTAAACTTTCCCCATATTTCCTAAATGTGTTCCAAACAGAAGTGTGGAATGTTGGTTTTTCCATTCAATCCCAAATGTGCTGATTAGTGTCTTTCTTCTGGTAGATGTCATGAGAAGTCATTCCATAAACATGAACATAAATCGGTGTTGTTTTGAATCTAGAATGCGTGTTCCCCCTCTATCTCCTACTAAATTCTAAAATGATGTGGTTTCCTGGTGTGTCCACACATACCCACACGTTTGGGTTCAACTCTTCTTCTTCTCTTGTTCTAACATCCATCAACATCCAATTTTTGGGGTCATGTGACTCTAGTTGGACTGAAAGGTCTTTCCAGTACAGTTTTGTGTTATATACCAATTTAACTACGAAAAAACACCTCTAACAAGCTCAAAAATATTTTACCGAAAAACAAGAGTTTTGGCGAAATTGTTGTTTTTCCATTAGACAGATTTTTGTGAGCAAGTTACGAGGGCTGTTCAATAAGTTCATGGCCTCACCCAGAAATACTGGTTGTTATAATACAGGATGTTACATTCTTTCGTGATGGGATAGTAATGCTTGAACATTGATGGACCAAGTGCATCGCTGTAAATGGAGATTATGTTGAAAAATAAAATATAAATTATCAGTCTGTGTTGTTCTGTTCTGGGTGAGGCCATGAACTTATTGAACGGCCCTCGTATATTCACGTAATTTGAGGGTCAATGGAAAAGGGACTGGTGTCACATTACTACTCTTTTGTTATAGAACTTTTATGTAAAACTGAATTCTGTAAAAACTCTACTTAAGTACAGACTGTGTGGGTTCCTCTGCTCTCTCTCAGATATCAGATGAATCACCAGGATCCACAGACGCCTGGGCTCCAACATTCATAAACCCACTTTTTAGACTTAGTTTGAGTTTTTAATTAGATGGTGCCATTGAGTGTTTTGGGTTTTGACTATCACTGAGTTCAACTCTCTGCACAGGCTGTTTAATTGTGCAGTGATCCTACAGAGTGAGCCTGCAGCCCACCAGTACCAGAACCAGAATGGGTCATGTGGGTCTGTGTTGTGTGGGAATCAGCCCACTGAACCATTCTCAGATAAACAATAAAACACAGTCCAAGACAGTTAATAAGACACTTAATACCAGTGGATAAGACTACAGGTATTAAGGGTGCACATTATAATAACTCTCTCCTTTGCTTTGTGTTTCCCTCCCTTTCTCTCTGTCTCTCTCTCTCTTTTCCTTGGGCAGTAGGGTGAGTTAAGGTTTCAGTGTCCTGGTTTCCACACCAGATTATGTGCAAATGTGTGTCCCTGTTAACCTACAGGGCATTCCTGTGAAGACACACACACATGCCCTCGCCTCGCTCACACTCCATCATTTATTCACTGTCACCCAGCAACTCACTCAAACACACACACACACACACACACACACACACACACACAGTTACATGCTGTTTTACTGGTCAGTGTGAAGTGGGTCACTGCTCTCTAGATGCAAATAGAAAAAAAAAGTTTTCAAAGAGAAAATACAATTTTAAAGAAAATAACTTAAAACCAAGTCTATGCACATGGCATGTTCTAATTATTTATGACCCCGCCCCCTGAAGGGGAGGCAAGGCCTGTTGTTTTTGGATCGGATTCTTTCTTTATTTGTTTCTTTGTGTACACTTTAGCAGCAAAACTATTGGTTGAATTCAGACCATACTGGGTTTGTAGATTACCAGTGACCCAGAACAGATGTGATTACATTTTGGGAAAAGTAGGTCAAAGTTCAAATTTGTTATTAATTTAAAAAAAAAAAAATTCCCCATTTACTTACAATGGGTGGAATGTGTCTATGCTGACATCAGCACACACATAGACATGATGACATCAGCTGGATTGATGCCAAAATGAGCTACAACAGGTGTGTGTGTGGGGGGGAGGGGGTTTGTTGTGCCTGGAACCGCTTGTTATAGCATTTATAATTGCACTTATGACTGACTCTGTTCACTTCCTGTTAATTCTGTGTTAAATGTCAATTGCTGAAACAGTAAATCTCTATTTTAATAAATAAATAAATACAATTATGAATACTAATGCATTTCTAACCTTAATATTAGTCTTTAATAGAGTTGGCCTTTTGTATATTTCCATTATTTGTTTGTAGTTTTGTATATTTGTATATATACTGGCCCTCCAAAGGGTTCAGTCTGGCCCATAGAAGACACTGGGAGTCAAGGGTGCCACTGAGTCTTGACAAATTGTGTTGATCATGTAGTTAAGTGCTGCATTTTTCAGTTCCAGATGACTTTTCCTAAATGTTTGGTGACTTTGTAGAGGCATAATATTCTTATAACTGTACTGATTTTTCTTAATAAATTTTCGGTTCATGGTTGTTCAGGTTATTTCATACTGTAATGTTGCTGTTTTTGCACTAGAGCAGACAAAAAATGTGGAGGTTGTCATTATTCTATTATAGGTATTACTAGTCCAGGTCTTTTAAGGTGGAATTGGGCTGTATGTGTCCCCCCCTGAACTCAAATGAGTTGGACACCTATGAACTACAGTCTAACAGGGACTATTTTATCACAGTACAGTGGAAACAGCAGCTCATGTTAGTGGGTATCAGTCATAAAGATAAACAAAAGCAGACACATAAATAACACACACACACACGCGCACACACACACACACACGCACACACACACACAGTACATGTTCTCTCTATCCATGGACTCCAGGTCTGTACTCACTGAGGCTGTTTATCAAAATTAGATCAACGTAGAAAGATTTCCTTTTCTCTCTCCACTAATACGGTGCTCTGCCCCCCCACATCACCCCCCCAACCCCCACCTCTCTGCAGTTCACTAGTTATCAGGCTTTTACCCAGAACACAGCTGTGAAGTCGATCCAACTGCAATTGTTTATCAAAATTAGATCAATGAAAATAGGATTTTGCTTAAGCGTGGCCTGGTGTGTGTGTTTGTGTGTTTGTGTGTGCGTGCATGCATGTGTATTTGTGTGTGTGCAGTAACTCTCTCCTATATCAACTAGAACACAATGGAATTAGATGAAAAGTCCATGTTTTTAGAGCGAGGGGAAAAGTGCCGGAAGAAAGTGATTGTAAGGAGTAAAAGAATGAAAAGAGGAGGAGGAGGAGGTTAAAAGGAGTGAAGTAGGACACAGTGTGTGGCCTACATCTGTGTGTGTGTGTGTGTGAGGAAGAAAGACACTGACGTCACTTTCCTTTTATGTCAACGGAAGTGTGTATGTGTGTAGGTATCTTTGTGTATCAGTGATGTCATCTACTTCCTGTGTTTCCTTCTGCTTTTCTTCAGACACTCAGCTGTCACAAATGCACACACACACACACACACTCACACACACACTCACTCACACACACACACACACACACACACACAGGTAGATATACACAAAGAATGACAGAGCTGCTGTGAAAACTGACACTTTCTATTTCAGTCTTACATTGAGCTGTGCCTGAGTATTTAAGTGTGTGTGTGTGTGTGTGTCTGCACAGTGCCCCCCACCCACCATCACTAGTCTCTTTTCCGTTGTCCATCTGAGCTAAACTTTCCCCATATTTCCTAAATGTGTTCCAAATAGAATAGAATTCTATTCTATTCTATTCTAAAATGATGTGGTTTCCTGGTGTGTCCACACATACACACGTGTTTGGGCTCAACTCTTCTTCTTCTCTTGTTGTAACATCCATCTGTTTGTTTTGGTTATGTGACTCTAGTTGGACTCTTTTTTTTTTTCTTTTTTTTTTTTACTCTAGTTGGACTCAAAGGTCTTTCCATTACAGTTTTGTGTCATATACAAATTTAACTACGAAAAAACACCTCTTGCAAGCGCAAAAACTTTTCA
This sequence comes from Sphaeramia orbicularis, assembly GCF_902148855.1. Taxonomy (NCBI): domain Eukaryota; kingdom Metazoa; phylum Chordata; class Actinopteri; order Kurtiformes; family Apogonidae; genus Sphaeramia; species Sphaeramia orbicularis. The sequence goes on from NC_043967.1 coordinate 4,704,146, forward strand.
TCGAAGAATAAGAGTTTTAGCCAAATTGTCGTTTTTTCCGTTGGGCAAATTTTTATGCAAAAGTTTTATTCACGCAATTTAAGGGTCAATGGGAAAGAGACTGGTGTTTGTTCTATGTATTAAGCAGTTGCATCTTCATATTTTCAGTATAATTATTTGATAAACTGTCATCTGAGTGCAGCACATAACAGGCTTAAAGTTCCAGTTTCAGCTTTATTTTATGAAACTTTCATCCAACTGCAACAGACTTAACAAAACCAATCCAAGGTGCTGATCCAGAGTTTTTGGCAGCACTAGACGGATTAGCGTGGCCATCATTATCACGGTGTCCACCGACATCAACACTAATCAATGACAGGCGCTCATCAGCCTGCGTCTGCTTCTACTGTCACTTCCAGGCCTGAGGCAGGACGCACACATGGGCCGCTAACACTCACCTCTGTGACTTCTACTGGTCTGCCTGACCAAGAAGTTTATGACTGGTATTTTTCAGACTGATCTCAATAAACAGCGTTGTATGTCACACCAGTTCTTATGGCTTTTGTCGTGCTATACCTACGCAGGTTCTACCTTTCATGTATTATTCAGCTCTATTTGATCGCGTGTCAATTTATGCCAAGATTTCCAGTTCACATATCCCAAACTTCAGTGTGTGGTATTCGAGGGAGTAGGATTGATTTTGACATTGGTGGGGACACAAAAGTGCTCCAAGGCAGCACTCCTGAAAGTTGATGTTTTTTTTGCATTTGCGATCATAATTTCATGTCATGTAGAGCTGATCAAACAAGTAAACAATCATAGTCACAAAAAAATTCAGTAATTGACAAGTTTATAATGAATATCTGAATATTTAAAGACAATACAAGAATTTAATGCATTCTGCAAAGTTATTCTCATGACGAACATATGCATTATTATTGAACCTAAAGTGTGAATTTACAGCCACTACTCCTCTACCTCCTCCTTCTTCTCCTCCTCTACCTCCTCCCTCCTCTCTACTCTCTGTCTCCTAACATAAATATGTTGATTCATGACATATGAACAGATTCTGGATACAGTGATCATACAGTTTGATGGTACAGTTACTGCCTGAGCTAAAAAGGCTTTTACGTTCTATTATTACATGTAATTTATTCCCAAAAATATGGATAAAATCACATCTAGAATCACATTTACAATCAGAGGTTTTATTGTATTTTCCCCACAAATTTTCTTTGTGTGTTTTTTAAATAGTTGCTCTTCCATAGAAATGCATTAAAATAAGAAGTAAAGTAACTTTTAAAAAGTGTCTGTTTGTCATTAAATAGTGTCTTCTATTCAGTATCTGTGTTGACCCTCTACAGTTCTATACCCTTGAACTAACTTCCACTGTGACTCCTATAGAAGTGTCTTATGACCAGTTTTTTTTTTCGTTGACATTCTTCAAATCCTAATTACCGAGCACACACATACGGGCACACACGCGCACGCAGGCAAACAGACACATGTCCAAATGTACATGTAAATGACACCACTGATATTCAAATCCGGCTAGTTGATGTGACCTAGACAGAACAAATACAAACATATTGAAAACTTATGTTAGCGGTCCAACTGGCAGGTTCCTTTTACAAGTAGGTGGAGTGACAGCGCGGACGGCCAATCACATGTACGTTAGCAAAACCAAAAAGCCAATCAGAGAGCGATATTTACGTTAGAGGTGGGACTTCTAGCAGAGACCGACTGTTAACCCTTTGTGTGCCATACTCATTGACTAAACACTACGGACAGCAGTTGGATTGATAGTGAGGACACAGTAGTGGATGGATATTGGTAGGGACGGGTCCCTACACAATTCTACGCCCCTGGTGGTATTTGACGTATAGGGGGCTAATAACAGCGTGAGCATAAATGTGGAAAGCTTATAATGCATACAGATAACACGCCGATTTAAAGTGTCATGTATATTTACGTGAGTCGTGATATCACATTGTATTTTTTCATAACCACCTCCCATGTATTCAGCTTTGGAACACAGGAGCTGGAGTTACTTGGCGGACATCTTTCCCTCAAACAGTGGGGTATCATCCATGTGTATGTGTGTTTAATGAGGGGAAGGGATGCTCTCAGCAGTGATAATGCAGATGACTAGAGAAATTTATCATCATAATGCAGCACATAAAGACTTCAGCTCTTCTGCCCATGTGCTGCAGAGTTCATGTCTAAGGCTACGTTCACACTGCAGACAAATGTGTCTCAAATCCTATTTTTGTGTCCATATGTGACCTGTATCTGATCTGGTACGGACAGTTTGACCCAGGCCACTTTCATATGTGGTCCTAAATCTGATATGTATCTGATATTTTGCAATGCAACTTCAGTTTGAACGCAACAGTGGAATCAATGTTTAATGACTGGTGTGTAAGTTCTGTCACTGCTGCCTCTGAAGACCAGGGCTGAGGACTCTGAGGGTGTATTCACACCTACCACGTTTGGTCCATTTAAAACGGACCAGAGTTTGTTTCCCCAGAAAGTCCGGACTTTTTTTTAGGTGTGAATACAAACATGCGAACTCTGATTCGAACCAAACAAGTGGACCGAGACCACCTCTTCTAGGTGGTCTCAGTCAGCTTCCAAACAGACTCTGGACCAGTTCACTTCTGGTGTGAATATAACCGACCTCAAACCGAACCAAACCAAGGAATCTTGTGCCTTTTTGAGCTTGACGAGCCACCGTAGCCGCTGGAAGTGGCCGAGGTTTACAGGTGGTCAGAGCTAATAGCAGCAGCTATGAGCTGTGGACAGACGTGGAGCAATGAGGAGATTGAATCTGCCACTGACATTTGGTCAGATGCCCGTATTATGAAACTGGCTCTGACTGAGCTTTTCTTGAGTGTTAACATTATTTTCGGAAATTTGTGTCTGTAAAAATACAATTTATATTCCGAAAATGATAACTGTATGTAGGAGCACCACGTCTATTTTCATCAACACTGGCCATCTCTGATTCACCCCACCCCCGACTTTTCTGTCCAATGCTAGCGCAGTTCATCACATGCGTGCTTCTGTTCATGCATTTTGGTCCACTAGCAAAAAGTGCAATGTGAATGTGATCCGACCCAAATGAAAAAAATAAAGTCCGCATTTGATCCAAATCAAATAAGCGGACCAAAGGAAAGTCCAATTGTTCGCTTGCTTTGGGTCAGACCAATTTTTTTTTTTTTTTTTAATTTTGGTGCGGTTCACTTTCACATTGTACATTGTTATAAGTGGACCAAAATCTGTAAACAAACCCACATGTACTGAAGTTGTTCAGCCATTGGACAGAAATGAGCAGTGTCGATTAAAGCGCTAAGTCCAAAGTGGAACAACAGAATCATGGAAATTTTGCATGCTGTTTTTGTTATCGTCATAGCGATATGGTTTTTACAGGTGCAGACGTTTGCACGAATGTTTGAGCAGCAAGAGCATTTGATGCAACGTTAGGTTTACAATATTGTAGAATTCATTTCTCAACGACAAAGACACAGACAGACATCTACGGAGGACAGCGCTCATGTGCGCACATTATGTTGTGACTGTTGCTCTTATTCACGTAAGACGTAACAGGTGTGAAGTTGGAATTATGCTAGTATATCAAAGACTGTTATCAAAAAGCATTAGTGCTACGTACTGCTGACCTATGTTTATCTATCCTATATCACCGTTCGGTTTAGCCAGGTACAGAATTCCTTAACGCAGGTAAAGTTTGCTGGGGGTGATGAAGTCATTTATTATTTTTCTTTTCAAGCACAACAGACAAATGTAATCGGAGTTCTGAAAATGAAATGTCCGCATGTTACTGTTTTGCATAAGCACTGAATCCAACCCATACCCACACTGAAGCTCAGTTACTGGGAACATAAACGAAAATGATAGTGGCTTCTGACCTCTGCCTTTCTACAGTGACAATATGAACTAATAATGCACCATTTACACTATAGTAAAAATACCAAATATCAAAAATACCCTTAGGAATAAGTAGTATAGAGTACTGCAAGAATCTTATTGTATTTTGGGACATTCTATTCTTGTAATATTATAGAAACACTACCAAAAACCCAGCTGCGTTGGATCGGGTCCGGGCTGCTTTCACACCTCAAACAAACCGCACCAGGGTTCGTATGGAACCGCGCCCAGACCACCTCTTCCGATGGGTCTGGGTTCGCTTGTTTGGTCCGGAACAGAGTTTCAGTGGTTTTTATTCACACCAGCCCAAAAGGTCCGAACCAAGGAAGCAAAGAAACTCTGATTCATTTTAAATGAACCAAACAAGGCAGGTGTGAATACACCCTGAATGTACTGGTGCTGTTGTTCTGGAGGCTGAGGCTGTTGGAGGAGAACCTGCAGGTTAGGGTGGAAAACCGAGCAGCGAGCTGATGGTCAAACTCAGAGTGAACGGTCAGGACCCAGACTAGGCATGCTCAGTCCAACAACATATGTTGAAAAGTGTCAAATTTAAAGGCTTATTTGAAAGTGAAAGCTAAAGAAACCAAATGAGACAAAACCTAAATTATTACAGTATAACACTAATATTATATACATATAATCTACACATAGAAGACAGGACTTTTTACAAAAACTATTGCAAACTAAGTCTTTTTCTTCAACATCAGTACGTGCAGGAGTAAAATTAAGCACAACATCATCATATGACGGAAATATTTAATTTGACAGTTTCATTTGACAATGTGAACAGAATAAAACCACAAGAGAAAAATATCATAATCAATCAAATTTTATTTATATGGCGCCAAATCATAACAGAACTTATCTCATGACACTGTACATTTACAGCTGCTCTAAACCAGACTTGAGCCAGACTTAAGACAGATTTAAACCTGATTTAAGTCAGACTTAAGGCAATTCACAGACACCAACAGAAACCTCCAGGAGCAAACACGTGGTGTCAGTGGAAAGAAAAACTTTATTTTAACAGGCAGAATAATAATCACTAGATCATAGATGTTGAAGAACCACTCTATCAATCCATGTCAATAATTGGTGTAAAATACAGTTCTTCATCTTTTCATGGTCATCAGATATGACCCCTTTGGACGTTCAGAGGCTCTGTAGTTACCGTGGAAACACTGTCATCTTCTACAACATTGATTCACCAGTAAAACCCATGGAGTTGGATGATTGACAGTGGATGGAGATGAACAAAAATGATTAAATTAACCCTACAGATTAATGAATAATGTGGATAAATAAGCACAAATCTGAGTAAAATAAAGTAAAAAAGAGTAAAATAAGCAAAACAGCCAAAGTAATGAGTAAAAGGAACAAAAAATTAACTGTAAATCAACAAAATAATAAGCTACAAACTGAACGAAATTGAAGAAAAAAATAATAAACCCATGGGGTTGGATCAATGCCAGTTGATGGACACACTGGGTTTATGTTCAGTTCATGACAGACTGGACTGAAAAAGGCACTGTTTATTCAGTTTTCTGTGTTTTGATAAAATAACCTTTGAATTTACTCTGAATTTTCATGAACATCTAAATTACATATAGGAAAATACGCAATTTTACAGTGAAAAATGTAAAATACAAAGGACAATACTGGAATAAATTTAAGAACGGTTACACAGAGAAAACTTATTTTGTGAACTGACATAAAGTTTTTCTGGGTCTTTATGGGTTAAGGATTCTTTCCCTTTAAAATCCTCAGGCCATTTGTCGCTGTACATTTCAACTGTGCTGTTTATTCTATTATTATTTCTTCCAGTTGTTGGTGTTCTATATATTTTTGTTCCTCCCTGTTGAGATGAATAAACCAGCAGAATAGATTCAGTCCGTTCAGCTTAAATTCATTCAGCTCAAACCCAATTATTCTATTAGGAGAAGCAATTTAAATGTGCACAGTAGTCTGGGAGGAAAGTGCACACACACACACACACACACAGTTGATGGTTGGTAGCACCTACAGGGGGGGTCACTTTTAGATTGGTCCCAGATGCCTTCCAGGGCATGTTTTTTTTTTTTTTTTTTGGGGGGGGGGTCATGTGGTGAGTCTTTATCTGAGAACCCCTGCCCATATCTGTGTGTCCGTGTGCACATCCCATAATATGAGACTGATCCAGTGTATGGGATATTGGACTTGGCAGTATGGAATTTAGTTAATTCCTCCAGCTCGTCTTCTGGCTTGATTAAATAATCGCTGATTTAATGCAAGTCAGTGCATGTATTAGTGTAAGTGTGTGTGTGTGTGGGTGTGTATGTGTGTGTGTGTGTGTGTGTGTGTGTGTGTTAAAAGCAGCACTGACTTACTCTTTAAGTGAATTAAATGTAATTTCATTTTGAAAGACTTTGTTTAGAAAGCCCTCTTTTTTAATTTATTTGCGACTGCAGGGCGCCTCCATCTATTTCTTTCTTCTGTTTCTCACTCCCTCCTTCTTTCCACTCGCCTTCTTGTAAACTTCACTTTCTGTTCAGACATGTAACTCGATGCCATCGGCAGTCTACGAACATGTGTTAAATACATCTGAAAATTTTGACACTGTTTGAAGAAAGGGGATTTTTTTTAAAGAACAAAAAAATTGAAATGAAATGACAGTGTTGTTCTTTGTACTTCGCTGTACAGCTGAAAAGATTAATCAATGAATCGATTCTAAAACAATTTAAAAAATTATCCAATTACATTTTTCCTGAATGGAACCTTAGTTTCCTTCATTTCTCTGCTGTTAAACATTGGTTCCGCTGTTGTGTTTCACACGGACACTTATTGTGACGCACATGAGTCCAGGCCCAACCCCCAGTTGGATGTTAGTTCCATGTTCAGTTGGTCTGCGTTAGTCAGTTGGATCCAAATGTGTTTCAGACTGAGCTGATTGATTGGTGTATCCTGGGGTGCCGATAAGGGGGGGGGGGGTAAACATGACAAATTCATGGGGCCCAGCATTTGTGTGGGGGCCCATAGAGCATAGGAGGGGGTCCAGTCGATACAGGCTAGAAGGTGTGAAAATGTCCTGTAAGGTCTACTGAATAACAGACGAATAGAAGTCAGGAATCGGGCGTTGCAAAGCATGTTGAGTTTAAGTTTCGTTTTCATAAGTGACGTTATGTGCGTACCATGCACCCCTACCCCACCCCACCCCCTGGCTCCAGCAGATCGACAAGATACTGAACTTTATGAAAGGGCCCACAATGTTTAGCTTTCATGGGGCCCAAAATTGGTAGAGGCACCCCTGGGTATATAATAATAATAATAATAATAATAATGGATTAGATTTATATAGCGCTTTTTTGGTCACTCAAAGTGCTTTACATTATTGACCCATTATTCATTCACTCACACATTCTCACTCTGGTGGTGGTAAACTACATTTGTATCCACAGCTGCCCTGGGGCAGACTGACAGTAGTGTGGCTGCCAGTTCACACCTACGGCCCCTCCCACCACCACCAAACATTCACACACATTCATACACCAGTGTGAGTGGGGCAAGGAGGGTGAAGTGTCTTGCCCAAGGACCCAACGGACTAACTAGGACAGAGTGGGATTCGAACCGCCAACCCTTCGGTTATTGGACGACCCACTCTACCATCTGAGCCATATATCCCCAAAATCCAGTTTTTGGGATAGAATAATAAAAAAGGAAATTGGGGGGGGGGGGCTGATCTTCCTTGGCGGAGGTCTGTGCTGTCTGAGTGCTTTTCTAGTTATTGTTGCTGTTATTTCTATGTAGATATATTTTTTCTATATCCTTTTACTGATATACTTTTTGTGGTTGTTGTTTCAGCCGGTTCTGGAATAAACGACAAGTTGTTTCTCATTTTTACATTTTTACTATTTATCACCAATTCAAATAATCGTTTAATGGAATTGAAAATTGATAGATTGATTGATTACAAAAATAATCAATAGCTGCAGCTCTACTTAGAAGTATCTATTATGGGCGAGTTCCGTCCATTCTTTGGGACGTTCTTGGGGTGGAGATGCCACAAAGGTTTGAGATTAAACTAGAGATTTTTATAAATAGTTTCAGAATGCGACTGTACACCAGCAGTCGGCGTCTAAATGAGATCAGTGAAGCCCGAGTTCAAAAACGCCACCACATACCGGTTACAGATGGTACTTATGACATTAAGGGTGAAGCCCAACCTAAAGTGATGGTTGCGTATCTCTTCCACCAAGTGCTTCCATTAAGGTCTAAAAGACTGTTCAGTGTAAACAGTTTGTGGAACATCTGTAAATGTCTGGCTTCAGCAGAAGCCCTGAATGGACTGGAAGCCACAGCTGCAGCGTGTGGTTCCACACCGTGGGTTTGGACACAGAATACAAATCAGATTGTTGAAAATTAAGTTATAATTTTCAGTCTATTTTTTTTTTTTTTTTTTAGTATAAGAAGAGTCACGAAAAGTCACAGCGAAACGGAACTAAAACTTCTGTCTGAGTACAAAAATGATAGTGATCTCTCGAAGCCATTTAACAGGGAGTTGGCAAAAAAAAAAAAAAAAGTCTAGCAGAGCCATAAAAGTATGAAGATAAAACTAAATCGACAAAGGCGCAGTGTGAGAGGTGTTCACAAACAAGGACAAATACATGTAATATAGAATACAGCCTATTTTCAAAGGGAATATTTTCTCAAACAAACAACATTGAGGTTGTGCAGACTCTTTAAAGCAGTCTTGCATTAAATCTAGCGCCGTGAGGGGAATGGCGGCTGCCTGTGTGAGCCGTTTGTGCATTAGTGCAGAAAGTCTGACTGCAATGATTAGGAAAGTTATTGAACCAATAATTGTTCTTTTGTGTGCATCATGCCACTGCATAATGTATGGGGTATTATCCTGTTAGTTTGTGCTGCCCTCTTCATGAGCATTATGAGAACAGTAATGAATCCAATAACATTTCCATGAGTGGGCGGGTCATCTTTTGGAAGCAGCTCTGTTAATGTACGGACAGGGATTAATCTGACGGTGTTTACATTGTTCCTCCAACACATTTAAGAAACTGAACTTTAAATGTGAACATCCACTTAAAAGTTTATTTGTTGGCTGGAGTTTGGCTTGATTAACAGGAAGTTGATAAAGAGTTTAATTTTCTGCTTAATGAGTGTATTTCTCTGTGCATACGTGCTTGGTTGAACGTCCCTCACCAGGTGTGTGTGTGTGTGCGTGTGTGTGTGTTGTCAGTGGTGCTAATTGAACGGTATCATAGGCCATAGATAAATAGATGTCATTAGACTGAGCTCTAATTACCAGCCCACCCCTCCTCCTCAAGCTGAGGTGAGTGGGAGGGGCCAGGTATCAGCAATCAATCAGAAAAAACGTGCACGTTCCGTAGATGCACACTGGACCAGCAGCACAAACAGAGTCAGTTATTACCAAGCTACCAAAACAGAGATGCACTGGTGATGCCAATAGCTGTGAGCCGACTGCAGCGGCTAACGCTACGCAAATGGGACCCAAATCCGATTTTTTTCACCCATATGTGACCTGTATCTGATCTGTTACACACAGTTTGAACAGCACTAATCTGACCCAGACCACTTTCATATGTGGTCCTTTATTGGTGAATCAATGTTGTTGAAGATGACGGTGTTTCCATGGTAACTACGGAGCCTCTGAACATCCAAATGTGGTCATATCTGATTACCATGAAAAGATGAAGAACTGTGTTTGAGTTTTAGTTTAGATCAGTAGATGGTTTAGGTTAAAGATGGACGTTTGGGTCTTTAAGGGTTAAAGGTGGACGTTTGGGTCTTTAAGGGTTAAAGGTGGATGTTTGGGTCTTTAAGGGTTAAAGATGGACGTTTGGGTCTTTAAGGGTTAAAGGTGGACGTTTGGGTCTTTAAGGGTTAAAGGTGGACGTTTGGGTCTTTAAGGGTTAAAGATGGACGTTTGGGTCTTTAAAGGTTAAAGGTGGACGTTTGGGTCTTTAAGGGTTAAAGGTGGACGTTTGGGTCTTTATGGGTTAAAAGTGGACGTTTGGGTCTTTAAGGGTTAAAAGTGGACGTTTGGGTCTTTAAGGGTTAAAGATGGACGTTTGGGTCTTTAAGGGTTAAAGGTGGACGTTTGGGTCTTTATGGGTTAAAGGTGGACGTTTGGGTCTTTATGGGTTAAAGGTGGACGTTTGGGTCTTTAAGGGTTAAAGGTGGACGTTTGGGTCTTTAAGGGTTAAAGGTGGACGTTTGGGTCTTTATGGGTTAAAGGTGGACGTTTGGGTCTTTAAGGGTTAAAGGTGGATGTTTGGGTCTTTATGGGTTAAAGGTGGATGTTTGGGTTGTTATGGGTTAAAGGTGGATGTTTGGGTCTTTAAGGGTTAAAGGTGGATGTTTGAGTCTTTAAGGGTTAAATGTGGATGTTTGAGTCTTTAAGGGTTAAAGGTGGACGTTTGGGTCTTTAAGGGTTAAAGGTGGACGTTTGGGTCTTTATGGGTTAAAGGTGGATGTTTGGGTCTTTAAGGGTTAAAGATGGACGTTTGGGTCTTTAAGAGTTAAAGGTGGATGTTTGGGTCTTTAAGGGTTAAAGATGGACGTTTGGGTCTTTAAGGGTTAAAGGTGGACGTTTGGGTCTTTAAGGGTTAAAGGTGGACGTTTGGGTCTTTAAGGGTTAAAGGTGGACGTTTGGGTCTTTAAGGGTTAAAGGTGGACGTTTGGGTCTTTAAGGGTTAAAGATGGACGTTTGGGTCTTTAAGGGTTAAAGGTGGACGTTTGGGTCTTTATGGGTTAAAGGTGGATGTTTGGGTCTTTAAGGGTTAAAGGTGGACGTTTGGGTCTTTAAGGGTTAAAGGTGGACGTTTGGGTCTTTAAGGGTTAAAGGTGGACGTTTGGGTCTTTAAGGGTTAAAGGTGGACGTTTGGGTCTTTAAGGGTTAAAGGTGGACGTTTGGGTCTTTAAGGGTTAAAGGTGGACGTTTGGGTCTTTAAGGGTTAAAGATGGACGTTTGGGTCTTTAAGGGTTAAAGGTGGACGTTTGGGTCTTTATGGGTTAAAGGTGGATGTTTGGGTCTTTAAGGGTTAAAGGTGGACGTTTGGGTCTTTAAGGGTTAAAGGTGGACGTTTGGGTCTTTAAGGGTTAAAGGTGGACGTTTGGGTCTTTAAGGGTTAAAGGTGGACGTTTGGGTCTTTATGGGTTAAAATATATAAAAACCAATATTCAAATATTCTACTGAGGTACAAAATCCAAAAAACTGCAGGGTTAGTTTTGTATGAAAAATAATGAGATGATGCCATTAAAACAGTGCCAGTTATAATAAATAAATGAATAATAAATAATGAGATAATATTTTATTTCTGTTAGCTGTTCTGTTTGACCCAGTTTTCCTTTTATAAGATAAGATAAGACTTTATTGATTCCACTGTGTGGAATTTGCAATGTCATCAGCAACAAAATACAAACATCATTCTGTACATGTATGGATATTCATATATTTGCCTATCGTTGGACATGATGTTGATATTGTTATAGTATATAAGGGGATGGAGACACTCACAGCCTGTCATTGTAATGTGGTGATGATGTAATAACAGTGACCGACCTTTAGTCAAAATGAAAAAGGACAAATAAAGGTTGAAGTAAACGACAGATACCTGAGAATTACTGAAGAACTGGAACACAGAGTACATCCACCTGTGTGTGTGTGTGTGTGTGTGTGTGTGTATTTCTGTGCATTTCTGTGCATGTGAGTTAACACATGTCCTCACATCCATCTAACGTCCAACCAACTGATGATTGAAAAGGAAGTGGAGCTCATGAGCCAGACTGTGTGTGTGTGTGTGTGTGTGTGTGTGTGTGTGTGCGTGTGCGTGTGCGTGTGCGTGTGTGTGTGTGTGTGTGTGTGCGCGTGTGCTGTCTGCCTTTTTTTTTGGGGGGGGGGGTACTTCTCTGCTTTCTTGTGCAATTGACACTTGAACCCTTTTCAACACACACACACATTCATACAACATGGATAACACAGTGTGTGTTATCCATGTTGCATACTTTTGGAGTAACTAAGAAAACACACACACACACACACACACATTTCTTGGATTGCAGCCTCGCGTCCAAATCTCATCCGCCATCATCAGCCAATGGAAGTGAATATTTTCAGGTGTGTGTGCGTGTGTGTGCATGTGTGTGTGTGTTTTGCGATGAGGGGCAGCTGTGGGGCCATATGTGAGTGATTTGGGCGCTCGGAGGGAAACTGAATTCTGATGACAGACGCACTGTTTTACTTGCAATACTAGACACACACACATATGCACAGATGTGCGCACACACACACACACACACACACACACACAGACAACGGAAGCGTACATCAATCAATCAACTGGCTCTGTCTCTGTACATGTGGTGACCGTATGGTGTGTGCAACATACACTGACACACACACACACATTCTGGCATGTGTCACTGAGAGGACCTGAACATGTCCACGGGTGTTTGAATGTTTATGAACCTGTGAAATGGTCTGTTTTTCAGCATAAATACAACCCAAAACATGATCAGGTTTTATATTTGTCAATTTTCATTTTTTATTATTTGCTAAGTTAGTCTCTGCATTTTACAAACATACTTAGCATTAGCATTAGCATTAGCACACATTAGTAATAGTGAGCTGCCATATAAGGCCCTGAAGGACCAGCTCCAGATATATATCAGCACCGTGGTCAGGGGCACTGACAAGAGATTTTTTTTTTTTTTAAGCATATTTTATTAAAATAAATGTGCATCATAGTTTACATCTGGGGTGTCAAACTCTGGTCCTCGAAGGCCGGTATCCTGCATGTTTTAGATGTTTCCCTCTTCCAACACACTTGGGAGCCGTTCCATCATAATCGTTCTCCTGCAGAACATGATGATGAGCTGATCATTAATTGAATCAGGTGTGGCTGGAGGGGGGAAATATCTAAAACATGCAGAATATCGGCGGAGTTTGACACCCCTGGTTTACATCTGTCAAACACTTCAGAACACAGGTGTAATGTAAACAAATGGCAGCTCTGCAGCCAGTAAAGTAGAAATCAATAGAAATCCTTAATTTTCAACCTACAAATCCCAAAACAAAGTAAAGAAAACAGACAGTGAGAATTACAATTAAACACAGGAGCCTAACTTTTATTCACAGATATGAAATATTGTTTTGTCCAACCAAAATGATTGATTACCTGAGCCCAAAGGTCGCTAAACTGATCAGATTTCAAATGAAGTTGAGCTGTAATTTTCTACATTCCATATATACAGTATTTTAACTCCTCTTTCCATGAGACAAATTTATATGCACAAGTTATATTCATGCGATTTGAGGGTCAATGGAAAAGACACTAGTGTTTTGTTGCTTCTTCTGTCTTTGACTGTGAAAGAAACACTGCTGAGTTAAAATAATACATGCAACATTGTTGGAAACAGAATATTTTATAAGCTCAATAGTGCGATTGGAATGTGTTGAGATCAGATCTAAATATGCAGATGTTGATGTGAGTGACAGTAGTTGAAGGACAGCTGTGGTCATTATCTGAGTACCTTGAACTGAACATCTGAAGAGTGTGTAGTTAGTGGAACAGAACTGATTCAAACGGGGCTTCACATCAGCTTATACAGTACTGAACAGTTTCTACGTTCCCAGACAACTGAAAGCAGTTCAGTGTGTTAACTGGGATGATTGTGATGCAGAAATGAGCGACCAGGCCTTGGCAGCACAAAACAGAAGCAGGGTGGAAACACTGCTGGGGGCTCCATCTGGGGCTTTGAGACCCCACAACACCCAACTGAAGCATGGCACTCTTCTGTGAAAAGTTAAAATATTTTTAACTTCTAGCACTTGGCGCTCTGAGTCCTAAAAAATATGCAAAGCTCTCAACACTGTCATGAACATAAAACAAGAAGAAGTGTGCGTTGAAAGGAGAGGGTCCTGGTGGACGTAGAGGAAAATGGATCAGAACGGACCCAAGAAGTAGGACCAAGGGCGTTTTCGCACACTGTATTCAGGTCCGTATCTGAGTACGTTGGACCCCAAAGTCCGCTTACTTTTATCCATGTGAATGCAACCGTTCTGTGCTCCAGTACCGTGTCCGAGCCCAGTTGACAGGGTAGTCCTGGGTCCAGACTGCCATGACTCCAGTACGGTACAGTGCCGTGTGAATGTGATCTGTGCCAGAGTCAGGAAGTGACCTAATCACCAACAACAGAAGTGGGTTAATCACCATCAGACCAGAGATGGCGCTCCTGTTGTCTCCTGAAAAAGCCTCGGATCCACATAGCACTGGCTCATGTTAGCGCATTCTTTTGTTGGAAGCTCCAAGAATAAGTCCGGATTCTTTTAGGTCTCATTTGTATAAATTTATTGTTGACTTGATCTGATCACAAACAAAATATAACTCAGCTGAGGATCCACACCCCAAGCAGTAAATGGATCCAGACATTCCAATGCACATCACTTTTATAATCCTTGTAAACTGATCTTCAAACTATGGGCTGACCCCCTTGTGCGAGGTGGGCTGGGTCACAGAAGATGGACTGGTGTCATCTGACTACCTCTATGTAAAACCCCATATTGACAGTGTTTACCTCTTATTTGTTGTTGTTTACGATCGTCTGTGGGCATGTGTATTTAAAGTGTGCCTAAGGTAAAGTCCTGTGGTCATAAATCTGTAAGTTTAGTATGTGAACAAGATGTGACCTATCCTAAGAACTTTAACACTAACCAGTGACACAGAAGAATCCTAACTAATACTAATACTGACTAATATATGATTAAACTTAAGAATTCAACTATCTAAATTAAAATAATATTTCACTCACTTTATGGACCGAACCACTGGGTGAAATATGAGGGACAACAAAGGTCGTTCTGCTTCTGTTTACCTCAAACAGGATAACAGATAGGTAAGGGTTTGTCTTCTTCTGACTTCTGCGTTTGTAGGATAGTGACAGAATTCCCTCCACACCTCCACCTACTATTTCGGCTCTGTAACACCCATTCATACTCAGGCACAGGCCGCAGTACGCAAGTGTGAATGCAACAACTGCAGGAAAGGTGTGAACGCATCCAAGTACAGTACGGACTGGAGTACACAGTGATAAAACGCCCAGAGGCTCCTGGAGTCCAGCAGCATATTTAAAGACATGACTTGACATTCATTTAACCTTTCAGGATCATCTTAGGTCAAAGGTTGTGTCATCAATCAAGTGGTGATACTAGTATATTTCATCATGTTATTCATTTTGAATTTAAATTTTAGAAAAAGTTCTTGTAGAACTCACTTTTTTTCATGTTTCTTCTCTTGCTTATACATGTTTTTAGCTGGAGAGCCAAAATCTATGGCCTGGGTTTCACCTTTCAAGGTCACTCAAGGTCAAAGGTCATGACATCAAATGAAAGCCCATATGTGACTTTCTATCTATTACTGGTTGCAATTATATCAGTATCTTGTGTCCCATTATAAACCAATAGGGATTTGGAAAATGTCAAAAATTCATAAGAAATTCAAAAATCAGTATATCCCAATTCTTTGAATAAACTTGGTAGACCCCAAATATGTTCCGCAACAAATATCAAGTCGTTCTGACAGACGGTTTCAGAGAGGAAGATTCTAGAAAGATTGTTGAAGGATGGACAAACTGATCCCAGTCGTCCTTAGGCCCGTTCAGGACTGAAAAGGATGAGAGGAAAGGGGACGGATGGCAGACACAGACAGAAGTAGTACACATAGAACAGGTCTTCATCCATCCCAGAGGTCTGTGGGGTTTCACCCTGGGGTTGGGGGTTCTACCATTGGATGGACAAAAGAACACAGGAGCTGAAATAGGCCGAATATTGGAACCATGGTTTTCTATTTTTGGTCCATTACTTGGTCATTTTTGTTAATTTTACTTATTTTTAAATCATTCCCCCATCAGATTTTTTTGTGTATTTTCAATGTCCATTGCATTTGTGTTCTTTTCTGTGTTGTTCTGCACATATTCTGTGACAGGTGCACAGCTCCAGTTACTTACCTAGACTGTCTTATAACAAACCAGAAATCGTTTTATCATTTTAACCCATAAAGACCCAAAGATTGACGAGTGACCAAGATTATTTATTGATATGAAAAGTTTAATACCTGTTGATCCACTAATCCTATCAATAAAATACAGTTCTTCATCTTTTCATGGTCATCAGATATGACCCATTTGAACGTTCAGAGGCTCCATAGTTACCATGGAAACATCGTCATCTTCTCCAACATTGATTCACTAGTAAAACCCATGGAGCTGGATCAATGACAGTGGATGGACACACTGGGTTTATGTTCAGTTAATGATAGATTGAACTGAAAAAGACACTTTGTTTCTGATATAATAACCCTCAACTTTTTTATCTACCATCATCAGTGAATTTAATTTAGAAAAGTACCTGATTTTAACTTAAAAATGCAGAATACAGAACATAATATTACAATAAATGGCAAGAAATATCTTAACTAAGGTTAAAAATAGAGAAAAATTCAACTGGGAACTGTAGCAAAAGTAGCACTGGGTGTTAATGGGTTAAATTAGGTAAATCAGATTTATTGTGCATTAGACCAGATAATCTCAGATCCTGAACAGGGCAAACAGAACCAATACCTTTAAGAGTTCAGTCCCATAATCTGGGCCAAGACCAGTGGACTTGAATGAATGCACATCAGACCACACACGGTACACAGATCAGTCTTCTTTTTTCACCAGCAAAGCAACGCGTTACACAAACTTTTCAGGTTAAAGCAACTAAACTAAAATGAAGACTTTAATGTGGACAGGTGCTGAAGCCATCTATAACACATATGTCAGGGGGGTCAAACATGCAGCCCGTGGGCCAAAACCGGCCCGCCAAAGGTTCCACCCCGGCCCGTGGAATTAATTTGCAAAGTGTAAAAATGACACTGAAGGTATTAACACTCAAGGGTGTCCAACTGGTTTTAGTTCTGGTTCCACATTCAGACCAATGGGATCCAGTAAAATAATAACATCATCTATAAACAAGTGTTCAGAGAATGCAAACCTCCGCCAAGCACCCCAAATGGTGTCCATGTATGGATCGACTATTTCTGTTTAAATTAAACAGTTTCAAGGTTGTTCCATACAGCAGAAAAATTGCTGTCAAACATGGTAATTAAATTCCAATCAATATTTGTTGAGTTATATTGAGAAATGTGCCGTAAATAGGATTTTCAATGTTAAATTGAAATGTCCACAGAGTCCACATTCCACAGTGGATGTGGACAGTTTTGTGTCAGATACAAGATATTGTTCTAAGCTATGGGTGGATCAAATTGGAGGCTAATCTGAGTCATTTTGAATTTTTTATGAATTTTGGAAAACTGCTCAATGATGAGAGATAGGAAAATGTGACATTTTGTGACCTTGCTGTGACCTTGAACTTTGGCCTACTTGGCCCAAAATTTAATGGGTTGGTCCCAGGGCCTAGGCCTATCTGTGGGTACAATTTGGTAAAGATGGTTGGAATAGTTTTCCTGTACAGTTGCTAACAACCAAACAAACAAAAAAACACACAAAGCACAGTGATCACAATACCTCCTGGTGGAAGTAATAATTGACAACGACACAGTTTCTTCTTGATTTAATGTGAAAAAAATAACACAACACTATGAAAACATTTACATTTACAAACTATCCAATAAAAGTAAAATGTGAATAACCTGAACAAATATGAACAACCTGAAATGTCTGAAGAAACTGATGTGTAATTGTACCAATATTCTGTCTGTTATTAAATGTTTGGTGCATTTGTAGATCCACTGGGATCTGTATGTTGTGTTAATAATAAGTTGTGATGTAATATTGTAGAAATTGTTCTTATTTTAGTCCCAAACTCCAAAATTTTAACAATATTCTGCCTGTTACCACATGTTTGTGTAACACTGTGTGTAATGCACATGTATAAAAGATAAGTTGAGGTAGAATATTGTAAAAATTGCAGTTATTTATTTATTTATTTTTACAAAATTTCAGTTTTTTTAGGTTATTCATATTTTTTGTGAAAGTTTGTAAGTGTAAATATTTTAATAATTTAATGTTTTTTTATTGAACTAAAACAAAGAGGAACAGTTGTCATTATTTATGGGTTATTGTGTTCTTCTTGTACTGACCCCGCCCACTGCAGATCAGACTGGGCTGAATGTGGAACTGAACTAACATGACTTTAAGAGCCCTGACATATATGTACTATCATTCTAAAGCTCCTTAGGGTACTCTGAGTGTTACTTGTTTATCTAATAGTATCCCAATGAAAAGGAGATCATTTCACATATTTAGATCAATCTAACCATAAAACGGTGAGAATGGTCTGTTCTTCTACGAGCACCGAGGAACGGTTAGAACCTGAGGAAACCCAGAATAAACTGGGAATACGGAGGATTCATACAGTGAACCAATAGGAAGAAAGACAAAAAGGGTTTGTACGACAGACAGAAACACACTGAACAGAGAGACAGACAAAACTGCAGAGGGAAAAGATGAGCTATGGTGTCCTCTCAGGGTCATAAAGGTGTTGAATGGGGCCAGTGACTTAATGGGATGGAGAAACGTTGTGATTGGCTCATTACTGTGATGGAGCACGTTAGCGCTACAGTTGCCCTTTTCACCCCCGCCCTTCCTACTTCTCTATGCACCAGTGCTCTGTGAACCGCACAGGTGTGTGTGTGTGTGTGTGCAGTGATAGAGTAAAAGTCAAACATCAGCTTGTAAAGTACCTGCTGAAGTTCAGATAAACACTAAAACACTTTATGGTACAAGGTGAAAGCACAACTCATCTCTCTCCATTTCTTTCAAGTAGTACTTGACAAAATTACCGCAGTATCTCATGTGTCTCTTCCTGGAGTCTGAGTTCCCTCTTTTAGAAACACACATTTAAAATAAACACATACCTCAGCTGCATCATTTCCTTTCACCCAAGTACATGTGGTGTTTTTATTAACCTTGTTCTATACACTGAAGATCAGCGCCGATGAGACCGTATTACCAACAGGCTTTTCAATTAAGTTTGATAAATGAGAGCACATCATCACACTGTCACAGAGACCATCAGATTATCTGAGCCCTGTCCTCACCTCAACACACATTCAGTGGCTTCCAATGGCATGGAAATTAAAAAAATATAAAGTGTCTCTGTCCTCAGTCCTGTTGGACTCCCTTTGTCATGTGTCTCTGTCCCTCAGGTCCAATCAGTGTCCTGGTTCTGTCCTCTGTAGACTGGTAACCTGTCCCCCTGCTGACACAGTGCTGTGGACAGAACCATCACACATGGGCCTATCTGGGTCCAGGACAAAGACAAGAGACCAGTTACCCAGACCACATCCACACCACTACGCTCCTGATATTTGTCTTTAGTGGATCCTAACAGTTTGTGGTCTATACTTGTATAGTTTCCATAAATATGTGCGTCCAGGTGGAAACGGTCCAACTGGGTTCAATGGTGTCATACGTATGCCACACCTATATGTGGCGCTGTACACAAACACAGACAGAGCCTATGGCAGGATACACTCAAACCACAGAAGAATGCACTGAGCATGTGCAGGAGGTTCTGTCCTTGGTTTTCTTCTTCTGGTCACATGGTACTATGGTCGTCATGGTTTCCATACAGTGGTATTGGTCCTATCTATACGCCAACACCAAGGGGGTGGAGCTGGGACATGTTTATGCTCTGGTACCCATTCGGCAAAAATAGTGTTTCAGGCACCGACAACGCCGGTGTCATGTGACCAAAGGCCCACACCATAGTAAACTGTAGTGGACATAACGTGGTTGAGGTGTGTACGGGGGGGGGGGGGGGGGGTATACTCCATATATGACCACGGTACTGTGAACACAAGAGGACAGTGAGTTCATGGATCTGGGACAACAACATGTCCTTACTGCTGATTGGAACAGGACACATGAGAACATCTGATTGGCTCTGTGGAAATAGACATACCCATATTTGGTGCCTCTGTACTGTGGCAGCAGACATTGTCCAAAAAAAAAACCAACCCAAAAACAGGTATTTGAGTCAACATTTTGTCTGTCTTTGTGTCTCCATAGCGACGCAGAGGTAGCGGGGTCTTCTGTGCAAACTGTCTGACCACCAAGACATCACTGTGGAGGAAGAACGCCAACGGAGGATACGTCTGCAACGCTTGTGGTTTATACCAAAAGCTCCATTCGGTAAGTCCTCCACCCAGACACAAACAGGTCCATGGTCTGAATGCATCAGTATTTAATATTCACTTTTCTAAAATGCTTTTCTTAGAAATGAAAAGAGTGCAACACAGTTATAAGTGATGCCTATGTGATGAAAAGAGTGTTTAAAAAAACACTGATCTGCCTTGGCGGAGGTCTGCACTCCCTGAGTGCTTTTCTAGTTGTATACCATATTATCAAAGTACTTTATTAATCTCATGGGGAGCATATATTATAGTTTTCTATATTATATATCTATATGGTATATTTCTATGTTCATATTTATTTAATGCGTGTATAGAAATGTCAGTTTTTGTCTGATCAGAAGGGCAGTTTG
The DNA here is from genome assembly GCF_902148855.1 of Sphaeramia orbicularis. Classification (NCBI taxonomy): domain Eukaryota; kingdom Metazoa; phylum Chordata; class Actinopteri; order Kurtiformes; family Apogonidae; genus Sphaeramia; species Sphaeramia orbicularis. The sequence goes on from NC_043967.1 coordinate 4,724,634, forward strand.
CACTTTCATTTATTTAACTCATACAATTACTAGTAATATTACAACTAATTAACTAACATTTTTGACATAAAATGTTTCATCATCTTATGACTTTTCTTTGAAAGATTACAAGTGTATACTCAAATATTACATCTTTTTCCTCACTGTTTTTTTTTCTAAAATTACGACTCAATCCATGTAACATTATGAGTATATACTTGAAACTCATTAAAAGATTCTCATAATGTGGCTTTAATACTCTATCATAAAAGAGACACCAGAGAAACTTATTTCAACATAAATGTAAATTTTAGTGGCTGAAAGGGAAAAGTTGATGGTAAAATTCAATGCTGTATCATCCCACACATGTTAATTAGTGTTTTCAAACACATGGGTCGTTATTGCAGAGCTCCTCTTAAAGGTTAGTCTGGTTCAGACCCTGCATTCAGCACCAGTTTATAGACTCAACGCTGTGTTTTAACACAGCCAAGGGTTTTGACCACTGATTATCATTCCGCCTGTCTGACACATTAGCATATGATGCAAATTAAATGGTGCATACTGCAGTTAAATTCTTGTATATATTCTGTGAATCCCACTGTGAAAAAGTAATATTGTGGAAAAAGGTTATTTGATTTGGTGGGAGCTGGGAGTTCCAGACCATTTGAGCAGTCACAGCCAGCCAGTTCCATGGAGTGAGAAATATGATGGAATGAATCAACTCCACCATCGAAGCCTGGGGAAAGTCTATGGAAATCCCAAATTTAATTAGACGGCATGAATTACAGATGAGATAAAGATCCAGGCTGGAACGCAGTTGAATATCAGTACTCACCTCTGGTATGTTTTTAAGGGGATTAGATGAATTTCACAGCCCCATATACTTTATTCACTCAACGGTTGACAAATACAAGAAAGCACTGACAACATCTGGAGATGTAGTGATTATTGATTGACTGATTGATTGATTGATTGTACTGTGACCTTGATCTTTGAACTTTGACAGGTGAAGTGTTTGCAGTTCTAGATCTAAACACATAGGTTATGTTTGTGCAGAATCAGCTCTGACAAACATTGGAATAATGGGATTTTTTTCCACCCAATGAAAACAATTGTGAATTCTGTGATTTTTTTTTTTTTTTTTTTCCTGGACCTTGACCCATGGTTCTCTGCATGTTGGAATGTGCAGTTTCAGTGACATTCCAAACTATCCATGGTCAAACATTCAGTTCAACATCAACGACCAAATATGGAGAGAAAAGCTGAGTACTGGTTGTTCAAATACACGGAAGTGGACAAACAACCCATCAGCCACTAGACACTTTTCCATTCACCCTCAAATAAAAATTTCAAAGGGGTTATTGACACACAACTGTGGCACGAAATATCAGTTTGTCTGTTACCACAGAGCCAATCAGCGTCCTCATTATCAAGGTTATTATCATTAATGAGAGCTAACGAAATGACAAAAACTAGAATTGAAAAAACATTTTCGTTAACTGAAATAAATAAAAACTATAATTAAAAGAAAAAAATGATAACTAACTGAAACTGTATTGTGTGTTTACAAAACTAACTAAAACATAAAAATTATGGATAAAATTCCTTTTGTTTTTGTCTTTGTCAATGTCGGACTGATATAAATGATTTATTCGCTCTAGCAATTTTAGCTAGCGGCACCATATGATATTTAACGGTTCGTCACTTGTGGTTTCCAGTCGTCATCTGGTCCCCACTCTACCTGGAAACATGGAGACGAGACTAGAGTTGGGAGACAGCAGCAGAGTCCTGTCTGGGATTTATTTGAATACGACGGAGAAGAAGAGAAAAGATACGACAAAACTAAAATTAATACTAAAACTAAACTAAAACTAAGCATTTAGAAAAAAATGAAAACTAATAAAAAACTAGCAAACCTGCTCTAAAAACAAATTAAAATTAACTGAATTAGAGCGAAAAAAAGTCAAAACTAAATAAAACTAAACTATAATGAAAAATCCAAAACTATTGGAACCTTGCTCATTATATCATGTCTAGACTAGTAACCTGTTACAGCTCATCACTAAAGTGAAACCATTCTTGCCAGCAGGAGTGTCAAACACATGGCCCGCGGGCCAAAACCAGCCCACCAAAGGTTCCTGTTCGGCCCATGGGTTAAATATAGGAAGAGCAAAATGACACTGAAGATATTAACAGTCAAGGAGGGTCACATACAGACCAATATGATCTGAAATTAAATAATAGCATAATGACAACTAATGACAACTACAAATAATGACAACTACAAATTTTCTTCTTTGTTCAATGTGAAAAAATAGCGTTACACTATGAAAATATTTACATTTACAACCTATCCTTTCACAATAAAATGTGAATAACCTGAACAAATATGAACAACCTGAAAAGTTGAAAGAAAATGAAGTGCAATGTGAACAATATTCTGTTCACATGTTTATGTAACATTGTGCATAATGTACATGTATAAATGATAAGTTGAGGCATATTATTGTACAAACTGCACTTATTTAGTTCTTTTTTGTGAAAGGGTAGAATGTAAATGGAAACATTTCCATAATTTAATGGGGATTTTTACGAAAACAAAGAGAACAAATTTTTGTGGGTTATTATGCTGTTGGGCTGAATTTGGGCCCTGAACCAAAATGAGTTTGATAGCCTTGATTTACAGCCTCAGTGTTTACGCCACAAATATGTTCACATAGGCTCCGTTCACACAGCAGGATTTGGATTTTTTGGTAAAATCTGATTTTTTTGCGTATTGGTTCATATTCCACATTAAATGCGACTTCTATCAGTTTTGAGTCTGAACTGAATATGACCCTGAAGTGACCCACATGCACTAAAGAGGTCCTGATGGAATACGAGACCATGCAGACACACACTGTGTTTACAGAAGGAACAAGAAAAGCACTCGGAGAGCGCAGACCTCCACCAAGACAGATCTGCCCCCCCTTCCGTGTTTGTTTGTTTGTTTGTTAGCAAGATAACTCAAAAAATTATTGATGGATTTTCATGAAATTTTCAGGAAATGTTGATACTGGCACAAGGAAGAAATGATTCAATTTTGGTGGTGATCGGGGGTGGGGCGGGGCCCAAGGGGGGCCTCACTGATCAGCCCTGGCGCTCTCCGAGTGCTTTTCTAGAAAAGACAGCACAGACCTCCGCCAGGGCTGATCAGTGAGGCCCCCCTTGGGCCCCACCCCACCCCCGATCACCACCAAAATTGAATCATTTCTTCCTTGTGCCAGTATCAACATTTCCTGAAAATTTCATGAAAATCCATCAATAATTTTTTGAGTTATCTTGCACACAAACAAACAAACATGCATGCACGCACACAAAGCAAAGCAATCACAATACCTGCTGGTGGAGGTAAATATGGTTTTCCTCCGCTCCTCCTCCTGGGACAAACAACTGGGACGTTTTTCACATTTCAGTGACATAAAGGTTGGATAAATGCGACCTGGATGTTCAGACTGAAGTCAAATTGGAAAATATCAGATCTGTATCAGATTTAGGACCACATATAAAAGTGGTCTGGGTCAGATTAGTGCTGTTCAAACTGTCTGTAACAGATCAGATACTGGACAAAAAAAATCAGATTTGGGACACATTTGCCTCAGTCTGAACGCAGCCTTATTGACTTTTTTTAGAAACAGTTTGTAAAAAGTGTAAAATGTATGAAACACTTTCATTCCAAATAAATCACAGTGTTAACAAATGCATGTGTGGGTTTGACTGTGTTACAACCCTGAGCAATGTGCTGCAATTATGGAATGGACTTTTAAAGAGCTTTAAAGGGACGAGCCATCCCAGTTTACTCCATCTCACCCCTGAATATGTCCTTGGTTCAACCCGTTTATCTCATCTGCTGCTCCAATCACGTCCCTGCTCTCTCTACTCTTGGCAATCTTCACGACAACCATATTTTATATCCCATAATAAAAGTTTTATATGCTCTACACACATTATTAGAGAGGATAGCAGCTAGTAAAACACTTGAGAGTGAGAGAGAGGAGAGCAGAGGAAAGTTTGGAATAAAGAGGGTGGGAAAAAGTAAACGGAGAGAGAGAAAAGCAAAGGAGATGAAGAAAGAGGTGAAGATTAAGGCAGAGAATGAGGAGAGGGATAATGAAAGGGGAGGGTGTGTATGAGCAGCGTGAGATGGAGGGGGGCAAAGGAGGAGAAGAAATGGAATAAAGAGTGGTTAGATAGAAAAGAGAATTTTGTCCCAACACTGAGCAGAGCTGTTCCACAAACACACACTGAAGCCTGGATGAACATGTGTGTGGTCACATGACAAACACACAGTCCACCTGAGCAGAAGGGCTGACGCCAGACTGCGGCTGCAGTTAGGGTTTATATCTGGGATTAATTCAGCCATTGATTATTGTGTTCGATTTTAATCGGTGAAAAAAAAGTAGTACAAATGTGAAGCAGATACGACTGAAAACAAAAAACAACTTGTCCTTTGTTCCAGAAACAACAAAACAACCACAAAACATGAAAGTATCAAAGTAAAAAATATATAGTCAATATATATATATATATATATATATATGTATATACACACACATATACTTACATACATACACAAATACATATAACATAGTGTATAATAAGTGGTTCCATGTACAACAAACCCCACCCCTCAAACATATTATAAATTATTATTATTATTATTAATTATAAATAATATCTATAGATGTAAACTGGTCCAGTCCAGTCCAGTTCCATCTCTACCCCCTAATCTAGGGGTGGCCAACCCTGGTCCTGGAGAGCCACTATCCAGCATATTTTAGATGTATCCCTCTCCCAACACACCTGATTCAAATGATAAGCCTATCATCAAGCTCTGCAGAAGCCCGGTAACGACCATCAGGTGTACTGGAAGAGAGAGATATTGAAAACATGCAGGATAGTGGCTCTCCAGGACCAGGGTTGGCCACCCCTGCTCTAATCTGTCAGCTCAGTCTGAAACACATTTGGATCCAACTGACTAACTTAGACCAACTGAAGATAGAACTAACATCCAGTTAGGGGTTGGGCCTGGACTCATGTGCGTCACAATAAGCGTCCGTGTGAAACACAACAGTGGAACCAATACAGAGAAATGAAGGAAACCAAGGTTCCAATTCAGGAAAAATGGGATGAAATCATTTTTTAAATTTGATTTGATCAGTTTAATTGTTTCCGCTCTCCACCAGACAGTTCTGTTCAGATCATAGATTATTTCCCATGTTAAACTGAAGCCGTTAGTGTTTGTTTAGACATAGATGACATGCTTAGCTGTCAAAAAAAAGTCTTGTCAAAAGGGTCTGTTTAATTGAATTAAAAGAAGAGATGAAGAGCATTAGCAAGATGAAGTTTAAGCTTTTAATATTGGCTTTCTCCATGGAGTTAGAAATGTAAGAAAGGAATCCTTTTTTAATCCCAGGGGGAAGTTATTGGGTGTTACAGCTGCTCCATTCAAGTAGAATAAGACAGTAGCAGGAAAGGAACGATCAATACAAAAAACAAAAAATTGTATAAATATATATATATATATATATATATATATATATATATATATATATATATATATATATGTGTGTGTGTGTGTGTGTGTGTGTGTATATATATATATATATATATATATATTTTTTTTTTTTTTTTTTTTTTTTTTTTTTTTAGGTAACTCCTCAGCCCACACACCTTAGCCCAGGGGTCAGCAACCCTGGTCCTAGAGAGCCACTATCCTGCATGTTTTAGATGTTTCCTTCTTCCAGTACACCTGATGGTCGTTACCGGGCTTCTGCAGAGCTTAATGATAGGCTTATCATTTGAATCAGGTGTGTTGGAAGAGGGATCCATCTAAAATATGCAGGATAGTGGCTCTCTAGGACCAGGGTTGCTGACCCCTGCCTTAGCCAGACCCAGGTCATGCCAACTGTACCGTCTGTACCGTCCCAGGGCTCAGACTGACCGTGGGCGACAGGGCCTTAGAGGCTGTTCTGTCTGTGGACTGTCCTCCCAGAACACCGCAGGGCTCCACAGATGGTGGATGATTTAAAAAAGGACTCAATGCTGTTTTTGTGGTTGTTTTTGTATTGTGCACTTTGAGATTTGGTGTCAAATGTAATGTAAATGTAGGTCTCAGAGCATCTGTCTGTTTGTCTGTCTGTCTGTCTGTCTGTCTGTCTGTCTGTGAGGTTCTGACAAATTGAGACATTGACGAATAGTCCCATCTCGATATTAAATATATTTTTTCTTTAAAATTCCCCTTTTAAAATTCACGAGGGACTGATTGAATTCATGTTGCTAAGCAGTTGCAAGGGTAGGGAAGCAAAATGTACAATATTTTGAGGCAGGGATTGAAAGACAGTGTATGACCAATTAGTTTATTGAAAGTCATGAGAATTTATTTGCCACAAGAAATTTACATAATAGAAAATGTTTTTATTCTATGTGTCCTCCTTCTTTCTCAATAAACTGCCTTCACACGCTTCCTGAAACTTGTGCAAGTGTTCCTCAAATATTCGGGTGACAACTTCTCCCATTCTTCTTTAATAGTATTTTTAAGAAAGTTGACATTGCTATGTGATGTTCTATTGGTGCATGTTCTAAAACGCCCCAAATAGCATCATCCAGAGGGTTTAGATCTGGGCTAGAAGGTGGCCATAAGCATGATTCCCAAAATTGCTAAAGTGGATTTGTTGCTGTTGTCAACAAGTGTTTTGGTGTTCTTGTGTAAGATTTTAACTTCAAATCATATTTTACTGCATTTCTAATGGTCTTGTTGTCTACCTCAAGTTCAGTTGCCATTTTTCTCATGGATTTGGTTGGATCCTTTAGGATTTTGGATTTGAGAGCTTTAATAAAAGCTTTGGTACGTTTTTTGTAGCTTCCTCCACTTCCAGACTTTCTTGTAATAGTTTTGCTCATAGTCATTCTCTTCTTTACATTATAAACAGTCTTTATGGACACTCCAACTATTTTTGAAATCTCCTTTGGTGTGACGAGTGCATTCAGCAAATCACACACTCTTTGACGTTTGCTTTCCTGATTACTCATATGGGCAAAAGTTTCTGAAAAGGTATGGATAATAGTGTTAGGTATGATTATGACATCAGTATATGTTTGGTTTCAAAACAATTGACGTAGTGCCTGCTGAGAAAAAACAACTAAATGTTCATTGTAAATTTTGCTTCCCCACCCTGTATATATATGTCGAGGCCCAAAACGGAATCTGGCCCGATTCAGAATCGGGCCGGCCCAGAATGGAATTCTATTCTAGGCCGGCCTAGAATGGAATCCTGCTGCTATAATGTTATTTTTATACCATGTTTAATGCAAATGATCTAAATTATTACAAAAATCAATACATGGAATTTGCAAATATGTGAAAAAAAATGAAACAAACAACATTTTAATTGTAAACTATAATACACTTTATTTACAAATAGAACCTAGTGGTACTCCCCACCAATATATGGTACAGTGAAATCAACTGAAATTGACAATAGTTACTCAAGGTATGTAAGACTGACAATGTAAAATTATGACAAATTATGGAATTATGGATCATTTGCATTAAACATGGTATAAAAATAACATTATAGCAGCAGGATTCCATTCTAGGCTGGCAACAACTGTAACAGCAATAACAACTGTAATTACAACAGTTACAATTCTATATGAAAAAGAATTTATTGAATAAAATATCAAAATCTACAGCATTTTGAGTGGAGGGATTTAAGCTTTTATATATATATATATATATATATATATATATATATATAAACACTCTTTTCAGATATATATGTGTGTGTGTGTACATACATATATACATATATACATATATAAACACTCTTTTCAGACATAAAATGAGAACAATAATGCAGATGGTTTGTGTGTTTAACATACTGCATGTGTATAGTCTGTGGGTCTGCTGTGACACTGACCCCGTCCCTCAGAGGGTTTGAACCCAGTAAACAGGATGGACAGACTGTGCCTGTGTCCACCACCAGGGGGGGCACTGTCTTTGCCCCTCTGCAGTTTCCCTCTGTCATCCTACTCATATTAACTCTCATTTCTCACTCCTTTCATTTGCCTCTCCCTCCTCAGTTTACCGTACGTTGCACTTTCCTCCTTCTCATTTATCTCACTTTCCATTTTCCTGCCTCTCGCTCTTTTTCATCTTTGCCCTTTTTTCCAGCTCAGACTTGGACACAGAGAAGTAGAAAAGCCTTCAAACTTTTAACCAGTGTAAATGTAATAATCTTAAGAGCAGTACGTCTGCTAGCCTCAGGCCTGGGTTTAATCATTTGTCAGCCACATAACAAAACCTACATTAGTTGAAGTTGTGTATGCTGTTGTAAAATAGTAGTTGTAATGGTTTCTAAAGGGCTGAGGTAGAAGCAGGACCCACAGTTGAAGCTGTAAATGACTTGTCTGTGCTGCAGCAGCGGCTGCTCTACACTGACTGATACAAGCAACATGAGGAATGACAGCACTTTTAACCTGTACACACAGGCATGTGTTTACACATAGAGTCAGAGAAACACAATCTGTCCTACACACATACACGCACGCACACGCACGCACACACACACACACACACACAGAAATCATCCTGTTGGATCCCGGCATAGGCAGAACATTGTAACATCCATCATGAACACATGAGAGGTTTATTGGATTGTGTCTTTGGTTTTCACCCCTGTCTTTGGTTTCCATTCTGTGAAAGGCCTGTTTGACCTCACATAACCTCTGGGTGTAATCTGAATGAGTCAAACACCCTGAAACACATCCAGCTGCACATGTCCAGAAACATACAGGATAGCAGTTACTGACATATACTGTACATACAGAACAGAACAGAACAGAATAGAATAGAATAGAATAGAATAGAATAGAATAGAATAGAATAGAATAGAATAGAATAGAATAGAAGTAAAGACAATGTAAGATGTAAATGCGATACAATGTATAAAAACACACACACACACACACACACACAGGTCAGTCTAGTGTCATATATACAGAATATCCAGGTGCCAGTAGTGACTCTAGTGTGGAGTCTTCTTCAGTACAGTGGTGTGATATTGTGAGTGTGGGTTCTGTTCCTGTTCTGTGGCAGCAGAGGGCAGGTACATGATAAAGAGACAGTGATTTTATGTTCTAGTAAATGGAACCACCCATAATGTTCTGCATTTGGTTAGCAGAAACACAGTACAGATATTTAATAGGACACATTGAAGCTGCATGGTGTTCTAAATGAAAAGGTGCATTTTATCGGTTTGATAATGGGTTTAAGTCTGGAGGATGTGACTGGATGTGGTCAACACCATATGGAGGTCAACATTCAGTTCAGATGACAGGAGGGAATGGATTCCTTTTCCTCTGTACAAACTCTGTAGAACTGTCTGCCTTTGAACAGTAGGATAGAACAGCTTTATCCAGTTTGTCTGAAACACTGTTTTTGGAGGCCTTGTACAAATGAAATGAAATAAACCTTTTAGTTTAGTCAACTAAACACAGATCTGGGTTAAGATATTTTTCAGATATGAACAGTGGACATTTGTTTCATCGCTTATGTCAGGGCTGTCAAACTCCTTTTGGTTCAGGTTCCACATTCACTCCAATTTGATAATGACATAATAACCTACAAACAATGACAACTCCAAGTTTTTCTTTTTGTTTTAGTACAAAAAAAAAACAAAAACAAAACATTAAATAATGAAAATATTTACATTTTACAAAAGGACCTGAAAAAAAAAACGGAATTTTCATTAGAAAAATTAGTGCTATTTTAACAATATTCTGCCTCGACTTCTTTTTTATACATGAACATTTACACACAGTTACACAACCATTTGGTAACAGGCAGAATATTATTGAAATGAACAATTTCTACAATGTTACATCACAACGTACAGATGACAGTGGATCTATAAATGCACAAACATTTAGTAACAGGCAGAAGATTGTTAAAACTGCACATTTCAGGTTGTTCATATTTGTCTTTATTTTATTTATGTATTTATTTGCATTTTATTGTGAAAGGACAGTTTGCAAATGTTATTAAATTTTTTGTTTTGTTTTGTTTTTTCACTTACATTTTTCCACTTTTTTTTCCAATTTGTAGTTGTCAATTAGTTATTATGTTTTTATTTTACTGTAGATCCCACTGGTCTGTATGTGGAACCTGAACTAAAATGACTGTGACAGACTTGACTGTTCATGTCTTCAGTGTCATTTTCACACTTTCATCCCATGGGCCAGAGTGGAACCTTTGGTGGGCCGGATTTGGCCCACGGGCCACGTGTTTGACTTAGTTGATTAAGTAATTAAGTAAAAGTTTAGCACAGACATGACAAGGTTCATTTTCATTAGATGCAAGAGCTCCTCCCTGTGGTGAGGGTAAAAACCACAGCCCCCACAATTTAAATATGACCTGCATTTGTTTAAGAGAAAGGCTGATTTGGTGATGAAATAAAGAGTTTTCCCAATAAATTATTAATAAAAAAAAAAAAACCTACCCACGATAAAACAGAACCATGAATGAGCAGCTGATCTGTTTGTATCTGATTCCATGTGTTCTTCTTCTGTTTTTTCCAGACACCCAGACCTCTAAACATCATCAAACAGAACAACGGCGAACAAATCATCAGGCGCCGAACTCGTAAACGCCTCAACCCTGATTCACTTTCGGCTGAAAATCCTGCTCCGAAGCGGCAACAAATCACCAGCGATGAGCGCATGAACGGGGAGGAGCCGGACAGAAGTTCCATGAAAAACCAGCAGCCTTCTCCTCGCTCGCGCTCGCCCCGCTCCACCCAGGCCTTCTTAGCCAATCAGACGCTGGAGATCCACAGACGCATGCCTCCCCTCCTCCTCCCCTCCCACCCCCCATCCTCACTGGTAACTGAGGGCAACGGGGGAATCCCTGAGGGTGGGATAACTTCTAAGGTAGAGGGAGGAAAAGGGGGCGGGGGGTCGGAACGAGGCAGCCCCATTGAGAAGTACATGCGTCCGTCCAAACCGTCCAGTTACTCCCCTCCTGGTTCACCCATCGAAAAGTATCAGTACCCGCTCTTCTCCTTACCCCTACCATTAACCCTCTCGCCTGATTTGACCCCAGAGTCGGACTGGCTCAGGTTTTGGACCAAGTATAAGATGGCGGCCACCTCTGGCGTGGCAGGAGGCATCAGTAACCTGAGCAGCCCCGGCAGCCTCGGAAACAATGCCCATTATCTTGGCGCCATGGTCGCCCCGTTACAGCATCATCAGCAAAGTTACACAGTGCCTTACTGTGCCTCCCCCTACTCTCCTCTCCCCCCTCCTCCGGCAGCCCCCCACTACCCCCCTCCTCCTCTTCATCCCCAAACCTCCTCCACGTCATCTTTAGAAAACGACGCTCCTTTGGATCTCGCAATAAGACAAAGAGATGCAAGTGGTGCAAACACACACATGTCCACAAACGGCCCCGAAAGGAGGAGGCAGGAGTCACCGCTAAGGGAGAGGATGAGGGAGAGCTGGAGAGGAGGAGAGAAGGAGGACGAGGAGGCCAACGAAGGAGGAGACCAGAGGGCGGAGGCGGCAAAAGAAGAAAAGGAAGAGTTGATGAAAAGCCAGTCAGGTGTTCCGCTCAAACACGCCTCGGTGGAAGTGGCCACACAGGACGATCTGACCAACCGCTGCACCCACTGTGGGATCTACTTCTTAGACGAGGTCATGTACGCCCTGCACATGAGCTGCCATGGGGATCAGGGACCGTACCAGTGCAGTTTCTGCCTCCACGTGTGCGTAGATCGATACGACTTCACCACACACATACAGAGAGGTTTACACAGGTACACAGAGCAGACGCTACAGCAGAAGGGGCACCAATCAGAGAGCAGCGTCACCGTGATGTCAGAGAGTCAGCGTTCCACTCTGGCACCGGAGGAGGAACACAGCGGTGATCAGACAGAGGTCACAGGTGACAGCAGTGACGCTACCGGGACGTGTCCAGACGACCACGGAACAGGAGCGGCAGGTGGCGACTCTAAAGACCAGGAGGACCAGGAGGACGGCGCTGAAGAGCAGATCCAAGCGGAGGGTCATGACGCATCCACCAGGGAAGAGTCCGGAAGCAAGATGGTGTCAGACGGTCCCGATGACACCGCAAGACCACCGAGGTCACTACTGATACCGAGTCTAAAGAGTGTGACGAGAACACAGAGGGTCATTAATGTGACGGTTCGGCCTCACACCCACCTTTAAAAAGGCCTTTTATTGGATGAATAAGCTGTATGCCTCCAAGTCCCCGGAGGCTAGCTCCTGTCAGAACGGGCCGATCCTGGGCACTAAATGGAACACATCCTTATGCTGGAAGCACTCAGCTGTCAAATGGTCCCAAATCATTGTAGGATCCCGCTAAACTGCTGCAGGGACAGTTTGGAGAAATAGCCTGAATCCTATGTTGAGTGACGGTCAGTTGACAGCTGTGTGCCGAGTATTCAACGACAGAGTTCAGGCACGCAGCTGAAATCACCTTTAATAAACAGCCACTTCATGCGCTTTCCAAATAAGAGGATTGGAAGGCAGACTGAGAGTTGGACTGTTCTCATTTTGGATGGTTTAGGAGCTCAGCACTTGCACAGCCATCATACAGCAGAGCAAAAAAAAAAAAAAAAAAAAAAAGCTAGAAGCAAATCACTTAGACTGAACTGAGCTGATCTGTTGACCTGTTATGCACCGTGCTAAACTGAACTCTACTGGTCCCAAACTAGTCTAAACTAGACCCATGCATCTTTCAGGCTGTTTTATTTTATCTTGGTCCAACCAGATCTGATCTGGTTGACAGTACTTGGTTTTTGTTCATGACTGTATTCTGTGTGAAAGGATCCCAAACCAATTTTTTTTTTTTTTTTTTTTTTGACTGGTCAGATTTCAACCAGTTGACCCGGGGTTGGAGCTCAGCTAATGTGACCCTGGTGCAAAAGGACCAGTTGGCTTATTCCCCTTTGCCCTGGTGTTTACTGAAGCTCACTGCATTCATTCATCAATGCAAAACTGCCATTCCTGCGAAATGGCCCAAGCATGGAGGTGGGGCATCAAAAAAAAAAAAAAAAAAACTGGCTGGGTTTGTATTGACTTTTTGAACTCATTGTAAACCAGTTTGAGCTGGTCCGGTGGAAATCCGGATTGAAGTGTTCTCTTTGTCCATTTTAATGGAACCAAGTGACATCCTTTTCTACCTTCCTCCGTGCCATGATACTAGCTATGTGCCTGGCTGCCTGCCTAATAGAACAAACATCTATTAACCTGCTTAATACTTATATTAATAATAACGGTAATTATAATGATGACCTTATAGTACAAACATGCAATTTGCTACACTTTCCTATATAATGTGTTATTTTGTAAAGGCAAATAATGCTTTTTTGCAGGAAATGGTACTATTATAATTAGTCTAAGTTTTTTTTTCTTCTTTGTTTTTGAGCTATTTGTTGTTTGTTTTCTTACGGAGACTCGTTACATCTAACACAGCAGTCGAATGAAAATGGTACCAGTGAAAGAAGGGGGTTGTGTGTTTGTGTGCATTCGTTTTAATTGCATATGTATGGAAGTGTGCGTCCAGGATCAAAGGATATATTTGTCCCCGAATGATGATGTAAACAAAATGAAGGTTCGCACTCGGTTTTTCAGTCCTCAGGGGTCACACGTGTTGCACACCAACCCACCTTTTTCATAGCATGTGACACATCATGGGTTTTTGGTTGTTTTTTTGTTGTTTTTTTGTTGTTTTTTTCTTTTTTTACATACTTAATGGTCTCATGGTTTTAACATGTTACATAATGTTCTCATATACTGTATACGTTCTTATCATGCTCTTTGTGAGTTTGTATCATGATCTTAGCATGTATTTTTTTCTGGATGTCTTACATGTTGCTAGATTACATGGTTTTATAGAAAGACTTTGGGAATAAACCCTGAATTTATCTGAAATGTTCAGTTATTAATGGAGTAAACGTGTTCTGCACTCAGCCTGCAGAACGTCTTGCCGATAGTGTTTAATTGTTACAATGCTGACTTTGTTAGGTTACCTCTGTAGCATGTCTTACAAGCCTGCAAACTAGGTTGGCTTCTGTAGGAACACAAACTGTTATTCCATGTTAGAACCAAAAAAAATGAGCAGGAGATCCCAAGTTTCAATTAATAATTTATTAGTTAAAGACTTGTTGTTTTTGTTTGATAATGCATCAACCTTCACATGTAAATCACATCCAATACCAGTTATTTGGAAACACTTTTCATGACTTTTATGATTAAGTTTCTCTTCAAACCAAATCCTCACATTGTTTTCTTTTCTTTGAGTTATTTTAGATGTATTCCGCCTCGCTGCCTTAGTTGCTAAAAACTAATAGAAAATACAAAGTAAGTTAAGGAAACAATGACAGGTTGAAAGAGAATAAAAGAAGAGAAGGATCAATGGAAAGAGTTATAAAATATTTTTCTATACTAATTCAAAAGAAATGAATGAAATGTATTCCTCCTAGTGCCTGCTAACGAGTGTGTTTGAATAATGGTTCTGTTTTGTCTCCATGTTGTTTCTCTGTCGTACTGTTTCAACAGACTGTGTTTTTGTCCGTGCACCACCTGTTCAGTTTTGGGTTACCATACTTGATTTTCTGATTGGTCAAATACTGGTTCACGCGGCGCATTATCAGCTCACAAACAAGGCCCATGTGTTTGTTTTGGATGAAATCTGTTGCAGTTTTGACTTTGATTTTGTGCATGTATATACACTACTTTATAGAACTATTTGGATATATGCCTTGGTAACATTTGTATGAGAGGTTTAAAACCCACTGATGTCTGCTAGGTAGTAGATACTCAGAAACCCGTGTATACCACAGTGCCCACGTCACACATGTCAGTCAAAGGTATTGGTTTTCTCTGTTGTGACTTCTAATCTGCAGTGGAGTTTAGGACCCTTTTTATACCGTCATGGTTCAGGTTCGGTTCAGGAGGAGTGGAACGGATGTTCAACTGTGTGTTCAGACCAAAAGTGGATCACATGTCTTGTGCCTCAACAATTACGTACACGATTACATAAAAAGTCAGCGCTAAGATTAGTAATATCGTTAGCCTCATAGCATAATTACCAAACTCATACACAAATAGACAAAAGTATGTGGACACGTTGAATTCAGGTGTTTCTTTTCAAACAGGGGTCAGGATACAAAACAATAGAGGTCCGTTTACATCCACACCAATACTGCCATCAGTATCTGATTTATGGAGTTATCATATTATTATTGACCATGTAAATAGGATAATCTGATCGGTTTTATCCGATAACAGCAGTAATCTGATTAGGAGAAATCAGATTAACACACCTAGATTTGTCCCCAGTTCTCCAATGTCTTCACACATGTAAACAGGTTCATCTGATTTGTTTTGTGTTTTTTTTATGTGTAAAAAATAATTCTATAAAAACAGAAGTTACACAGCAACACTGTGAGCCAAAGAAAAAAAAAGGTAAACAAACAATGAAATGAAATGAAGGACAGCAGCAGCATGTGACCTGTTTGGTAGCCTTATTAGCTCCTCCCACATTAGGACAGCTAATGCTGACACCATAGGTGTTGCCATGGGCAACAACACAAGACCAGATGTTTTGAAAATGACAGGAAGTCTTAAGTCATTACCTGCGGTTTGTACTCCGAAAGAAATCTAATAATGGACTGAAACATGTAAACCAGGGTTTTTCAATTATCACATTTCTGAAGTGACTGTAAACGCGTCACATCTGATTATTATCGGATTAGTCCCAGTTATCGTATTTTTACGCTCATGTAAACAGGCTCATTGATAAATATCACAATGTAGTTCAAGAAACACCCGAATTCAATGTGTCACCATACTTTTGTCCATTTGTGTATGAGTTGGGTGGTTATGCCAAGAGGCTAACGATATGTAAATTTACATCCAGTGGTACAAACTGACGCAGCCAACAACTGCGTCTGCGTGAGTTGTAAATATTTCAACTTGAGCATAAACATTACAGGAAACTGTTTGGTACAAATCCAGCAGGACTGAGCGCCACTAGCACCAACAGACACAGCGTTCAGTTATGTGGGGGGTGATAGGTCTGTCAGTAGAGACGTCCCACTGACGCTGGCCCCTCCCTGACCCATGTCTGTCCAACACTGGGGTGGTTATCAGTCTGTCCAACTACGACTACAGACTGACTTTGTGTTTGACAGGATGAGCAGAATATTTTAACCACTGCTCACCAACTTCAACCTGGAAACTGGACTAACAACCTTCATGAAGACCAGGGATTATTCCAGTCACCTGGAGAATTCACCTACAGTAAACAGACACAATAAAATAGTTGTTGCATTTGGTCTGAACACAGCAGTGGATTTTGGAAAAGAACATGTTCTAGTTTCTGTGCTGAAACAACTGTAACTGTAACTCCGACCCAAATGGAACAAGAAAACAAACCTTGACAGCATTGAACCTGTTTATTTGATTCAGTGAGAGTGTCCTGGAGCAGTAGCTCCTCTAAGGCTCCGTTCACACAACAGGTCTAATACTCAATTCAGATTTTTTGGTGAAATCTGTTTTATTTTCTGTGTGTTGGTTCATATTCCACACTAAATGCGACTTCTATCAGTTTTGAGTCTGAACTGAATGTGACCCTGAAGTGACCCGCATGGACTAAAGAGGTCCTGATGGAATACGAGACCATGCAGACACACACTGTGTTTACAGAGGTAACGATCCTGGGACACAGAACTGTGACGTTTGTCGTATTTCAATGACGCAAAGGTCAGATAAATGCGACCTGGACGTTCAGACTGAAGTCACATTGGAAAATATCAGATCTGGATCAGATTTAGGACCACATATGAAAGTGGTCTGGGTCAGATTTAGGACCACATATGAAAGTGGCCTGGGTCAGATTTAGGACCACATATGAAAGTGGCCTGGGTCAGATTTAGGACCACATATGAAAGTGGCCTGGGTCAGATTTAGGACCACATATGAAAGTGGTCTGGGTCAGATTTAGGACCACATATGAAAGTGGCCTGGGTCAGATTTAGGACCACATATGAAAGTGGCCTGGGTCAGATTTAGGACCACATATGAAAGTGGCCTGGGTCAGATTTAGGACCACATATGAAAGTGGTCTGGGTCAGATTTAGGACCACATATGAAAGTGGCCTGGGTCAGATTTAGGACCACATATGAAAGTGGCCTGGGTCAGATTTAGGACCACATATGAAAGTGGTCTGGGTCAGATTTAGGACCACATATGAAAGTGGCCTGGGTCAGATTTAGGACCACATATGAAAGTGGCCTGGGTCAGATTTAGGACCACATATGAAAGTGGCCTGGGTCAGATTTAGGACCACATATGAAAGTGGTCTGGGTCAGATTTAGGACCACATATGAAAGTGGCCTGGGTCAGATTTAGGACCACATATGAAAGTGGTCTGGGTCAGATTTAGGACCACACATGAAAGTGGCCTGGGTCAGATTTAGGACCACATATGAAAGTGGCCTGGGTCAGATTTAGGACCACATATGAAAGTGGTCAGATTAGTACTGTTCAAACTGTCTTTAACAGATCAGATCCAGGTCACATTTGGGTGAAAACATCAGATTTGGACCACATTTACCTGCAGTGTGAACGGAGCCTAACACTGACCCTGACATAACATTTCACTCAGAGGAGGAAGACCTTGGTGGCCTTGAAAGTTGAGACTGAATTCTATCAGTAAATAAACCGCCTTTGAGTTGAATGATCAATATGTAACATTAAAAAGGAAGAAAATAGGAAAAAAGATCCAACTAATGCTGCAACATAAGAATCCAATGATCATGTGATCACAGTCACTGCTGGTTCTTGGTTTAGTTTCAGCCCATTCATTTTAATTTATAAAACTATCTGTATGGTTGGTGTATTTTCCAGGAGTCGTCGTGTATTTTTTAATTTTGGGCATCTCTTAAGGGGCTGCTAGCATAATTAAAACTGTTTACACTTGCAAATGTAGCAAAAAAATAAATAAATAAAAAAAATTAAGGAACATTGCTTTGTCAAAAGACAGAACAAAGGGAAGGAGGGGGGGTGTGGGGGGTGGTATCTGCTCAGATAGACTGGTACAGACCAAACCTGAGCAGATATCTGATATATATCAAATATCGAATGGCACTTGTAGTGGTTTTTTAAAAAGGTTTACATTATGTATCTAGTATGTTTCCTTCTGTTTTTCTCTGCATAGTATTTCTGTGCTTTAGTTTTCACTAGTCTCTTTTCCATTGACCCCCAAACTGCGTGAAAATAAGTTGCGCATGAATTTGCCTAATAAGAAGAAACAACAATTTCACCAAAACTCTCATTCTTTGATGGAAAGTTGTTGTTAGAGGTGGTTTTTCGTAGTTAAATTGGTATATGACACAAAACTGTAATGGAAAGACCTTTGAGAGTAGAGTCACATGACCAAAACAAACAGATGTTGATGGATGTTAGAACAAGAGAAGAAGAAGAGTTGAACCCAAATGTGTGTGTATGTGTGGACACAGATTTCTGTTCATGTTTATGGAATGACTTCTACTGACATCTACCAGAAGAAAGAAACTAATCAGCACATTTGGGATTGAATGGAAAAACCAACATTCCACACTTCTGTTTGGAACACATTTAGGAAATATGGGGAAAGTTTAGCTCAGATGGACGATGGAAAAGAGACTAGTGTCATTCATCTCCCCTCTGTTCTTCCTCTTCCCTTCCTTCCTTTTACATTTTGAAGGTACTTTTACTTGTCGATGGGTTGGTTTTGGGGGGTTTTCTACAGAGTTTGGATCCTAACCCTATCTCACCTCACCTCCACTTGAATGGATCGTGGCTCGCTGAGATTCATTTTGAGAAAATTCAAGTTCATGATACAAAAAATCCAAAACTGTGGTTTGTTGGATTTTGGTTGAAATGACTTTTTGATAAAAATTTCCCGTAAATTCTCATCTGTGTAAAGCTTGAACATCCTTTGATAGTGATTTGTATTGGATTTTGTCAGAGGCAGATGTGTTCTGGAATCTCCTTTTACACCTCTGCATGATCAATAATAAGTGAACTGGAGATGAAATCGGAGTGTTTCACTGGTTTAAAAATCAAGTAAAAACTCATTTCTATCAGTTATCAAATTGTACTTTAACCAGCCTTAGTCCCTGAATGAGGAGCCAACACCAATAATTATGGGATGTCAACCAACATGATCCCAAACAACCAATATTATTCATGAGAATAAGTTTGGTTTGAGATGATGACACATGACCTGGATAATGTGGGTGCATGTTTTAGGTTTGTTGGCGTTTCACATCAACCTTTACATTAAAGGGGGGGGGGGCTTAAGTGTTTTCATGTTTGCCTTTGTCTGAATGTGTTACAGAAAATGATGCTGTTGCTTGCACTTCATTTATCATGTTCTTATTGCCAAGGAAGGGACAACACACACACACACACACACACACACACACACACAGTGGTACAGATGGCGTGTACATTTAGGGATGTACAGTATTAACAAGGGAGATAAAGGCCAGTTTCTTATTGGCTGAACACACATGCATATACAGACATCAACTATGTACATTTAACCTATATATTTTTAGTAGAATTTTGTTTCCATTTATTTACATGGCTTTTATAGACAAATGTGGGATTTGTTTGTTTGTTTGTTTGTTTTTAGTTTATTTTCTCTCTCATGTTGTATTTTATTCTGCTGCCTTCTCTCTGTATGTCATTGTTCTTAGGTTTTATTTCATGCAAAAAATGATATTTCAGCAACATATTTTGACAGCCAAGAAAAAGTTTGTTACAACAGCTAAACTTGAAGAATAATGTTGATGATGATGATGATAATAATTAATAAAAGTAATAACAAACATACTGATGGTGGGCCTTGAGTGTTTTTGTCATTTATGCTTTAAGAAAAATTACAGCAGCAACAGCAGAGCGCACGTTTCCATCAGGGTTGTTTACCACCAAAGTGTGAATGAATAATGGACCCAAATGAAAGCCCTTTGAGTGTCTTGTAAAGGGTTATATAAATCCAGTCCATTATTAATATGAACACATTTAGTCCTGAGGTTCACCGCTGGTTCTTGTATGGTTGGATTTTTAGGATTTTTCTCCACTTTCGTCGTCATCTTTGTTAACAATTTCTTCAAATGTCTTCTCTGACAAAACTACTGGTCGGATTCATTTCAGATTTTATGTGTAACTTCCTCAGGACAATGACTGCAAAGTGGGCTCACTGTTTTGAGAAATTAAAATTTTTGCTTTTTTTTTAAAAAAATGTTAATAGCAAAAAACTTATTTTAATAGTTTATAGTATATAAATGGTTAGAGATGTCAATATAGTTACTATTGATCACTGATAGGAAGTCATTTATGGACTTTCATTTGGGTCCATGACCTTTGACCTTAAGTGACCTTGAAAGGTCAAACGCAAGGTCATCAGTGTCTAGAGTTCAGCGATCTTCTTCTCTGAAACTACGGGTTGGATTCATTTGTATTTTTATATGTGTCTTTCTTGGGCCAATGCCTATAAAGTTTGTTCACAGTTTTGACAAATCTTCATTTTTGAATTTTTCAAGAATTTTTTAAATATTAAAATGTGCCTTTAATTACAATGTTATAAACCATCAAAATATGGACCATAACATGTAACTGGTTCCAGAGATCAGTCTAGTTCCTACTGGTCACTGATAGAAGTCATATATAGACTGTGATTGGATGAGGTAAGTTCTCCTCCAGTGAAAGTCCCACCCACTTCTATTGTTAGATTGATCTGCATCCAGACCACAGAACTGGAACATAGAACCAGGACTGGAACACAGAGACAGAACCAGGACTGGACCATAGAACAGAACCAGGACTGGAACACAGACAGAACCAGGACTGGAACGTAGAACAGAACCAGGACTGGAACACAGACAGAACCAGGACTGGAACGTAGAGACAGAACCAGGACTGGAACACAGACAGAACCAGGACTGGAACGTAGAGACAGGACCAGGACTGGAACACAGACAGAACCAGGACTGGAACGTAGAGACAGAACCAGGACTGGACCATAGAACAGAACCAGGACTGGAACACAGACAGAACCAGGACTGGAACACAGACAGAACCAGGACTGGAACGTAGAGACAGAACCAGGACTGGACCATAGAACAGAACCAGGACTGGAACACAGACAGAACCAGGACTGGAACGTAGAGACAGAACCAGGACTGGACCATAGAACAGAACCAGGACTGGAACATAGAACAGAACATGACAACCTCACACATTCAATTGGGACTGATTCACATAGAACAGTGTCCCTGTTCGTCAGCCTCCTGTTCTCTGTTTTTCATATAGGTCTAGTCCAGGGGTGTCTGACCCTGGTCTAGTCCAGGGGTGTCTGACCCTGGTCTAGTCCAGGGGTGTCTGACCCTGGTCTGGTCCAGGGTTCAGGGTCTTCCACCTTGTGAGACTGTAAGTGCAGCTCTGCAGCTCATTTCCTCTGCAGTTAGAACAGACAAACAGCTCTTTGAGTCATTTCCCTCAGTCAGAACCTTTAGGATGATCTGAATGCACCCAGTGACATTAAAAAGCTTGTTTGCAAAAAACCTTGACAAAAATCTGTGCTCTTTTGTAAAATACAGCGAAGCATTGCACATAAAGTTAAGACAAACAAGTGTCACAGCAATCAAAGAACAAACAGAACCAGCAGAATGCATCAAAATCATCAATATGGAACCACTGTGAATTTGGACTGGAATATGAAAATATAAAGAAAGTAGAGTGCAGACTCATGGGGAACCATGGGTTCTAGACCCTGGACTTCATCACTGTCAGCACCGAGGCTGGGATGTGAAAATGGGGTGGGGGGGTGGGGGTTTAAAATGCACATCCCGGCCCTGAGAGGCAGTATCCTCCAGCACCGATATTTGTTGTGTATTCATGCATGTTGTACCACATTTGTCTGGCCATAGCAACGTGAGTGTAAGGTTATTTTATTCAAAATGACTAATATCTGACAAAATGTTGGTTCTATCAACTTCCTGTTTTCACTCGTCTGTTCAATGAGCAAAAATACAGAAGTATGACAAACTGCAGCAGTCAGCTGTGTACGGAGTCATGCCGCGTTTCCACTACGTGGTACCGGCTCAGCTCGGCTCGGCTCGACTCGACTCCTTTTTGCGTTTCCATTACGAAAAAGGAGCTGGAATCTGGTACCCTGTGCTAGCTTTTTGGTATCACCTCCACCAAGGTTCCAGGACTGGGGACCAGGTACTAAAAGGTGACGTGTAAACACTGCAGACCACTGATTGGTCAGAGAGTCGTCTCTGTGACCCGCTGTTTTACAAAAAACAGATGCAGAAGTTTACAGTAAATGTAGCGGTAGGTTAATCCACATGATGACAGCCTGTAAAACTACACCATGGTTTGTCGAGGAGGTTCAGACGTAAAAATTCAGTATGAGTTTGACAAGACAACACGCAACGAGCGAGTTTATCAGCAACTCTGAGCAGATGACACAGAAGTAACGCACCACATCGCTATGACGTCCAGGTACTGTAAAGTCAGTAGTATCCTGTAATGGAAACGGTCCGCAGGAATAGGACCTGGTACCAGAGTCGAGTGGAACCGAGCTGAGTCGAGCCAGTTCCACGTAGTGGAAACGCGGCATTAGTGTGATGTCCCAGACACACACACACACACACACACACACACACACACACACACACAGAGTCCACTTCCCTTTTATAATATGGATCAGGCAAACTCTTTGGGCACATCTGAGGAGACCAGCGTCTTCAGTTTCCAGTCACATGTAGCATGTATTCCCAGTTCAGAACAGGCCTTTGGTACAGATAGAAGAACATCCACTGGGACTGATCTGAATGTTCTAGTCTGTGGAGGAACAAACAAACCAACGTGTCCAGGTAGCCTTGATAACAGCTAATTATTCTATCCTTTCGTCGAGCTAGTATTTGGCTTCATTCAGGCGTTACTTCATTTGTTTTCAAGGAAGGTTGTGAGTAAAGTCTCCATTCGATTTAGCGGTGTGTTCTTAAAGCTCACCTGTCTTCTTAAAATGATGAAAGCTGTTGTCTTAAAGTGAGCAGTGAAAGCGCCTGCCTATCCCATAAAAGGAAAAGAGAGAGAACGCACAGAGAAGAAAAAAAGGAAAAACAGCTGGAGAGAAAAGTTGAGACAGAAGTCCAAACTAAGAGCATGGATTCAAACGGAACGGACCCTCAGTGGGTCTGAAGTGGAAGTAGGACTGTGGGAAGGAGAAGGTCCTGTTTAGAAGAGTTAGTACTCATCAGATAAATACAACAAACAGCTGCATCTGGAAGAACACTATGGAATACTGGGAAGAACCTACAGAAGACTGTCCAGTTAGCCTAGCCCTGATTGGCCCCCCACCTCACCAGACTCCACCCCCATACAGAATATATTTGTACTGTCAATCAATCAGTCAATCCAATGGTATTTCTATAGTGTCACATCATAACAGTAAGACCAGGACCAGGACAAATGACAGGAGCAGTTAAAGGGATAAGGGGGGGCACTGACAGGACAGATTTTGTTCTACAATTAAAAATGTCTCAACTATGAAAAAATCTTAACTTGAAAATCCTCATTTAACTAAGTTGGTAAATTCTGTTCAATTTCAGCTCTGGACAGTGGGCAGGGTCAAACCTCATGGTAAGTGATGTGGTTAGTACAGTGGTTAGTTCAGTGGTTAGTTAGTACAGTGGTTAGTTCAGTGGTTAGTTAGTACAGTGGTTGGTTAGTGCATTGGTTAGTACAGTGGTTGGTTAGTACAGTGGCTGGTTAGTGCATTGGTTAGTACAGTGGTTGGTTAGTACAGTGGTTGGTTAGTACAGTGGTTGGTTAGTGCATTGGTTAGTACAGTGGTTGGTTAGTGCATTGGTTAGTACAGTGGTTGGTTAGTACAGTGGTTGGTTAGTACAGTGGTTAGGGTTAACCCTAACCCTAAGGTCCTGGGTTTGGTTCCAACTCCATCCATGACTGATGAGATCAAATCAAACATATATATTGGAAACCTGCTGTCTGTCTGAGTTAAATAAACTGTTTTAAATTCAAACAACTGCCCGAAAAGTCCAACTAATGAACAAATCTGTGTCCAAAAACAGACAGAGGTTCACAATACAAGTATGTGTATGTATGTGAACAGAAAGTAAGAACGTCAGGCAGACCTTTCAACAACACCTTATACTTTACAGACTGATTAGAGACAGAGTTTCATTCATGTATTCATCTTCTGAACTGTTTTATCCTCTAGAGGATCATGGGGGCGGAGCCTATCCCAGCTATTTATGGGTGAAGGCGGGCTTTACCCTGGACATATCTCCAGTTCATCTCAGGGCTAAAATATAGAGAAGAATAACCAAATACTGTCACATTCCACATGAAAAGGCAGATCGATGCAGTACATTGAGCAGAAGGAGCCCAACCAAGTTCTAAGAGCATAAATGAAATACCATCAGATCTGATGAAACACGGCCTAAAGATTATCGAATGAAAAAAAAAAGAAAAGAAAACCAACCAAAACCCATTTGAATGCTGTTGGTAGGTGTTGCCTGTAGAGCAGCGGCTGTATCTAAACCCATCCAGTGTCCTTTTCAGTTGGTGGTGTGTTCATGCACTGGAGCAGATCTGATGGATGTCTGTCATTATGGAACTCACCAACACTGACTAAACAGCCCAAAGCACATGGAGTGGTTCAGGGTTCCACTGGTGGGTCTGCTCCATACCCCAAACTACAGCTGCAGCTATCCATTATGTTTGTCATCGATTCATCTATTGATTTTTACCTCCGCCAGGAGGTATTGTGATCACTTTGCTTTGTGTGTTTGTTTGTTTGCGTGTTTGTTTGATTGTTTGTTTGTTAGCAACTTTACGGGAAAACTATTCCAACCATTTTTACCAAATTGTACCCACAGATAGGCCTAGGCCCTGGGACCAACCCATTAAATTTTGGGCCAAGTAGGCCAAAGTTCAAGGTCACAGCAAGGTCACAAAATCTCAAACTTTCCCATCTCTAATCATTGAGCAATTTTTGAAAATTCATATAAAATTCAAAACGACTCTGATTAGTCTCCAGTTTGATCCACCCATAGCTTATAACAATATCTTGTATCTGACACTAAATTGTCCATATCCACTGTGGAATGTGGACTCTGTGGACACTTCAATTTAACATTGAAAATCCTATTTACGACACAGTTTTCATTATAACTCAACAAATATTGATTGGAATTTAATAGAATTTGACATACACATGACTGGTACCAAGCTTCAACTTTTTCTACTGTATGGAACAACCTGGAAACTGTTTAATTTAAAAAGAGATAGTCGATCCACACATGCACACCGTTTGGGGTGCTTGGTGGAGGTTTGCGTTCTCTGAACACTTGTTTTTATTGATTTGATTCAATTAAATAATTATTTGAATGCATGAAAAAAAATAGCAAATATGTGAAACAGACGAACAACTTGTCCTTCATTCCAGAACCACCTGAAACAACGACCACCAAAAGTATAAAAGTAAAAGGATATATTTAAAAATATCTATATAGAAATAACAACAACAATAGCAGCATATAAGTAAAAATATCTATAGATATAAACTCCACCAAACCAGTCCAAAGACATCTATAACCTATAATCTGTTTGCAGTCCTCAACACTTGGAGCACAATGTGTCTAATGCTGATCTGCATTTTTATGCTGATGACACAGTTATTTACAGCTGTAGATTAACTCATATCCAAACCACTGAATACTTGCAGAAAGCTTTTTATAAATAGTTTTGTTGGATTTTCATACACACATGGTAATATCTAACATGTACAATGTTTCCAAGTTTTCTAGTTGAAGGTAGGCGACAGTTGTCTTTATACAATGTATCCTGAGAGCAACAATTTTGATCTAACCAAAATGGCTTCTATGAATGAACTATAATAAGCCATTATCCCTTCCTACCCACCTTGAAAGAAAAGACAGAATAAACAAAACACAAACACAGAAGGAAAAGAACCTTAAAACAAACAAAAAAACACAAATGGCCACTGCTAGATTTGCAATAAAATAAAGAAGAAGCCATCTATTGTGTGGAGGGGGAACATGTTTCCACTCAAGCAGAATAAGGCATCTGGTCTGTAGAGTTGTGAAGGCTAATACCTGGCGCTTCGTCGCAGGGAGAATGGGTGTTGTAAGTGGGGGAGAACCAAACAGGGCTTGTATGGCTCAAGACAAAGGTCCATATCAAGCACTGATGCAAGGGGGTCAAAAATTTGCCGCCAAAAGCTCAAAAGATTCAGACAGGACCAGGACATGTGCGTGTGGTTGACAGGTGACTGTTTACACCTGTTACAACTGTCACTGGTGTCAGGTAAATCTTCGCCAACCGAGCATTTGTGTAGTGGACCCTGAACAGAATTTTACATTGTAAGAAGACGTGCCTTGCACACATGGAGGACGAGTGAACTAACTTAAAAATAAAAGAAATGAAAAGCAGAGAACTTATGATGTGCTTCATCACTCACTTCTTCAGTTGAAACCGGTCCTCTAAACTGAAAAGACTAAGCTGATGCTATTTTCAAACTCTTCTAAGTTGTCTGAGACTATCCCAGTACTTATTGTAGATCATTCATTTATCAGACAGGGGTAGTTGTTTATTTCCCTGCTTTACTAGTTTCAGTTACTTCCTGTAGCCTTCGTCAGAAGTGTCACAATGATGTTGATACCCCATTATCTAAAATAACTGTATGTGGAAGACAGTATGAAACGGTTCCAGACTATCCCAGTCCTCCTGAGGTAAATGTCCTAGAGGTGGTCCATTTGTAGAAGGATCTGGGGGTCTTGGTTGATGCCTCCCTCATTTTCAGTCCCCACACTGAAAACCTGGTAAAGCGTAAAGTGGGCTTTCACTTTTGAAATAAGTTGTTTTTGTTTTGATGTAAAAAAAAGTGCCAGTCACTGCCACTTTTTTATCACTGTTAGATTACGCAGATCTACTTTACATGAATGCATCGTCCAAATGTCTTCAGATGGTTGACACAGTTTATCCTGCTTCTCTGAGGTTGATTACTAAGGGGCCGTTTACACGGCGTAGGATTCAGTCGACTCCGGGAAGATTTCATCGCGGATTAGCCTTCTGTTAACATGGAAACGGTGCCTAGAGTGTCTGAATCCGGAAACTTTTGATACCAGGGTCCAGGGTGGAATGTTATCGATACGCTCCGCATTTCAGCTCCGTGTTAACGCGAATCGGAACGTTCCGGGGTAAAATATGACGTCACCGCATGCGCGTGCAGCCAAGAACCACCAGTTAACCCACTCCAGGCCAGTTGGTGGCGGTAATGCGCCTCCAAGCTGGTTTGCCAGCCTCTATGACACAATAAAGCTGCAGAAAAAGAAGGAACAACCACAACAACAATGGCCGGTTTCAGAACAACATACGTGCTGCTAACTGTGCTCAGCTCATCTGTCCAGACAAAGAAGTCCTGCGTCTTTGTACGACCACTCGCCATTGTTGTTTGTAAATAGTGTTGTCCGCCTCTTCTTCTTCTTCTTCTTCTTCTTCTTCTTCTTCTTCTCCTCATTTAAAGGCTGTCTAAACCGGAAATCGTTTGTGCCCAGGCGTGTGTTTTACCGCCACTGTTTCACTACAGCTCTACATCGCCAGCTACTGGTCTGGCATGGCCACTACAGCGTATTCAGCCGTCCTCGCGGACTCATGTTAACGCAGATCGTTATCATAGCGGCTTCGTCTTAACGCAGAATAATTTTATAACGCAAAGGAGAAATCTTTGCGGAGTGTTGTCGTGTTAACGTACCCTAATTCTACAGCCATGACGCATCATTGTGAGTGGTATCTCCAGTGGGTTGTCCTGTCCTGTCCACTAGGAGGCTGGGACACTGGGACACCTTTATTTACAAGGACATACTTGGACTGTTACCGCCAATATCTGCTGTTTAATAACAGGAAGAGGGGTCGATCCATATTGTCTACAATCAAATGAGCATTTGCTCCTCTTTGTACCATTCGCCTGTACAGAACTGGGTCAAAGGTCATTTGTCTACTCTGCTCCTTCCACTTGGAATATGTTGCTAAAATACTGGAAACTGAGTTTGGATTTAAAAGCATTTAAGGAGATCAATTCAGTCCAAGTGCTGCAGACTAACTCAATGACTTGTGCTTGTTTTTCTTTAGTTTAACTTGTCCTGTACATTTCTGTGTGTACTACCTGTGTGTATTTCATGCTGCTTTTTGAACAGGACTCCCTTGGAAAAGAGTTTTTTTTTTTTTTTTATCCCAATGGGATTTTTTTCCTGGTTTAATACAGGTTAAATTAAGGGAAAAAATCCACATTTGGATCCAACTGACAAACTTAGACCAACTGAACATGGAACTAACATCCAACTGGGGGTTGGTCCTGGACCCATGTGCATCACAATAAACATCTGTGTGAAACACAACAATGTTTTAACGGCAGAGAAATTCACTTCAATTCTGGACAATTCGAACTGAGTAATTAATTGATTAATAGATTAATAATTTCAGCTGGACTCAAAGCTATTGTGAGGCTGTGAAGACAGATCTTGTTAGAATAATGTGTCCTAATAGGTACTTATCACAGTGTGAAATTTTAATTAATTGAGAGATTTAAAAACCATGAAGACAAATAAAATAATGAATGATAATGAATGATGATGTGTTATTGTAATAACAATCGAATGCTACATAACTGTCGAATTAAAGAGAAGATGATCACCTATTGTTTTGCATGCCCGTGTGTCAGTGAAGCTCCTGTGTGTGGACATTCTGTTCTGAATCAGTCAAGCCTGCCACCAGACGTTAGTCTGGTTTTGTCTGTCTATCATGTTTGTCTGTCACTTCCTGTTTTATTTTGTTAATTTTTCCTCATGGGTCTTGTCTGTCGTCTTTACTTCCCTTCCTTGATCGTGTTCACCTTTTCCCTGATTACCTGACTCCGCCCTGATTTGTGCCACCTGTGTCTCGTTGTCTTCCCTTCCTTTTGTGTATTTAAGTCCTGTCTTTTCCCCTGTTCAGACGCCAGTTCGTAATCTCTTGTAGTTTACTTACCAGCGTTCTGATCCTGTCTGTTTGTCTGCCTGCCTGATTTTGACCTGTTTTGCCATCTTGTTTTTGCCTGTTTGCCTGCTCCCTGTCGGTTTTGTCTGCCTTCATCTGCCTTCCTGGTTTTTGACTTCTTCGCCTGACTTTTTGGTACGTGAGCCTTGTCTTTTCCTTATGTCCTGTTGCCTGGCTGATTGCTTACCCGTGCATGACCTGTTTTCGTCCCTGACCTCCCTCTGCTCTTCCCTAGTCGGAGTGCCGACTCAAAACGCTGAGCCATACCGAGGGTTCGCGTCCTTAGTCCGGAGGACGAATCCAAAGAGGATCTCCCTGGCCGCTGTCCTCAAGATCCTGTTAATTATCCTCATTACCTACTTATCTGTACTACCTGTGACAAATAAACTCTGAACTTTTATATCTGCCTCCTAGTTCCGCATTTGGGTTCAGGGTCCGTACTTGCAGCATTACAGAATCCAGAATGTTGATTGAAAACTATGTGAGGATGGAGTGTCCTCATATGAACAGTTGTTCTAAGGCAGGGGTGTCAAACTCTGTTTAATTCAGGTAACACATTCAGCCCAATAAGACCTGAAATGGGCCGGACCAGTACAACAATGTAAAACAGTGAAGAAAGTCAAATTTAAGAACAAAATATATAATGAAAGTGTTTACTTCTACAAAGTTTCCTTAAAAATGTGAATAACTTGAACAACCTGAAATTTCTTAAGAAACATAAGTGTAATTTTAGCAATATTCTGCCTCAGTTTATCATTGTAAAATGTTCATTACAACTCACAGATCACAGTAAATACACAAAATATTTAGAAACAGGTAGAATATTGTTCAAATTGTACTTATTTTTCTTTAGAAATTTCAGCTTTTTCATATTTGTTCAAGTTATTCACATTCACATCATGTGGGCCAGTAAAATAACATAACCTATAAATGATGTCAAAAATGGATGAAAATGTGATGAATGTGAACGGAAAGAACAGAATTAAA
This sequence comes from Sphaeramia orbicularis, assembly GCF_902148855.1. NCBI lineage: Eukaryota > Metazoa > Chordata > Actinopteri > Kurtiformes > Apogonidae > Sphaeramia > Sphaeramia orbicularis. Next base: position 4,754,809 of record NC_043967.1, read on the forward strand.
CAAAAAGTAACCAAAAAAAAAAAAAAATCAACAAATATGAACAAAATAAATATTAAGAAACCAAACATGCTCAAAAACTGAGAAAATTGTGAGAAACAACAAAATGTTAAATTGCATTTGGTTTTCTTTGGACATTTCAGTTTGTTAATATTTCTTCAGGTTATATGTATTTTATTGTTAAAGGATAGTTTGTAAATGCAAAGATTTTTGTGTAATTTTACTTCTTTACACGAAAACAAAGAGACACATTTGGTGTTGTCATTATTTCTAGGTTATTCTGATGGTATTTGACTGGTCTGACTCACTTCAGATCCGGTTGGTCTGAATGTGGAACCTAAACTAAAATGAACTGAACATCTTTGGTCGTTAATATCCTCAGTGTCATTTTTGTATTTCACAGATTCATCCCAGGGGTCGGACTGGACCCTTTGGCCCATTTGGCCCATTTGGCCCCCGGCCCGTATGTTTGACACCTGTGTTCTAGGAGGTGAATGTTGGCGTCCCAGAGACAGTTTTGTCTGATTACTGCTTTAACATGTGCTGCAGAGCTCTTTACCAACGTTCTGTGTCCCCAGAGGTGAAATAAATCCCAATATTGTGGATGACCCTTTGACTTCTCCTTCAAGGCTTTAATCAAGTCAATATTTCAACTGACAAACAAGACTCATCACAATCTAATATTCAAATTGGCATTGACCTCAGTGTTTTGGACATTCCTTGAGCAACTGGGAGGTCAGATGTCAGATTTTCATGCTACAACAATGACAATTTCCATGAAATTTGCTTCTGCTATTGTTTGACCCCTTCACCTTTTCTCCAGCCTTCAGGATAAACTGTAAATATTCAGCTCTGTTGCAGTTCAGTTTCTATTACCAGTAAGTGTGTGTGTGTGTGTGTGTGTGTGTGTGTGTGTGCGCGTGTGTGTCTTTTAGCCTCATCCCACTCAGAACACATCTACTGAACAGAAGCCCTAAGAAAAGCTTCGGCAGCATAATCGAAAGCTCATTTCACACCAACACACACCACGCACAAGTGCTTTGACAGTCTATTTGAATGTTCTCACAGGCCTCCTATGGGTCAAGAACTTTGACAAAGTTAATCAGTACAGCAGAACGATGTGTCAAAAGAGAAAGGCTTTGGTCTGTATTAAGTTTAGCATTATCCATTTATTTTGTGTTTATTATATGGACATTAATTAGAGCTGATTACTTCACTTTAAAGGCTGCACTGAAATTACATGTCAGCAGCCGTGTATCATTTGTGTGTGTGTGTGCGCACGCGTGCGTGTTGTGAATGTACAAGTGTGTGATGATTGGCCACAGAGTCAGTATGACAGTGGAATACTAAACACCCTGGTGTCTACTGGAGAGGTCAACACAGACGCATGCAGCTGCACATAATTATCAACCTGTTGGAGAAAAAAAAAACCTAGAATGTGTCACAGAAATCTGATGTAAAATAAAGAAGAAGAAGAATGTAAAATACCAGACAGCAATTCAACCACACATGTACATGCTACAAGCAGAACCAACACATTAGACAATAGATAGATATATGTATGTATGTATGTACGTATGTGTGTGTATGTACGTATGTATATGTGTGTGTATGTGTATGTATGTATGTGTGTGTGTATGTGTGTATGTATGTATGTGTGTGTGTATGTATGTACAGGGTGGAGAAGCAAAATGTACAATATTTTGAGGCAGGGATTGAAAGACAGTGTATGACCAATTAGTTTATTGAAAGTCATGAGAATTTATTTGCCACAAGAAAATTTACATAATAGAAAATGTTTTTATTCTATGTGTCCTCCTTCTTTCTCAATAACTGCCTTCACACGCTTCCTGAAACTTGCACAAGTGTTCCTCAAATATTCGGGTGACAACTTCTCCCATTCTTCTTTAATAGTATCTTCCAGACTTTCTGGTAATAGTTTTGCTCATAGTCATTCTCTTCTTTCCATTATAAACAGTCTTTATGGACACTCCAACTATTTTTGAAATCTCCTTTGGTGTGACGAGTGCATTCAGCAAATCACACACTCTTTGACGTTTGCTTTCCTGATTACTCATATGGGCAAAAGTTTCTGAAAAGGTATGGATAATAGTGTTAGGTATGATTATGACATCAATATATGTTTGGTTTCAAAACAAGTGACGTAGTGCCTGCTGAGAAAAAACAACTAAATGTTCATTGTAAATTTTGCTTCCCCGCCCTGTATGTATGTATGTATGTACATATGTATGTGTGTATGCATGTATGTGTGTCTGTATGTATGTGTGTCTGTGTTGGTGGTGCTCTGTTCTGTTTTCATGTCTTCATATGTGTTGATTCAGTTGTTACTAACCTGCTGTTTGACAAGTGTTCATGTTTCACTGTCTGAGACACAAAGGTCACAGATACAGAGAGATAAAGAGATTTAAAGATGGTCTCGTTTATGGGTACATTCAAATAGGAACACACACACAGAGATAGACAAAAACACAGGGAGAAACAGCAAAGACATATATCTAGAGAGATGATCTAGTTTGGAGGAATATTGAATACTGAAGGATTTCAACATGTGTTGTACTGTTGTGGTGGGTGACAGTCTATGAACGAGTACAGACAGACAGAGAGAATATCTATCTATCTATCTATCTATCTATCTATCTATCTATCTATCTATCTATCTATCTATCTATCTATCTATCTATCTATCTATCTATCTATCTATCTATCTATCTATCTATCTATCTATCTATCTATCTATCTATCTATCTCATCATATGTAGTATTGTCCTAATATTCAGAGGCTAAAAAACAATGAAGGTGGTGGAGGTACAGTTTTTAATTTTTACTTTATTTATTTCCATTAAAAAAGTTGTGATCCCCCCCCCACCCCACCCCAACCTTCCAGAGGCTTAGTGGTTATGAATGAATGAACTAATGGATGAATGAAATCAACAGACTTAGTAATATTTCATTGGTTTGAAACCCATATTTTACTGGCACTAATTAATATTGTCCTTGTGTGTTTTCATTCAATAATGGTCTGATTTATTTAAAGGAAAAGAATGCACCTCTTTCCTTTAGACAACACTAAATACACCCATCCTGAAGCTCTCTCAGTACGCACTGGTATATTTAACTGAAGACACCCCGTCCTCTTTATGTCTCCTCTATATTTTCTGTATTCCAACCGTTGGACAGTGACTTTGTACCTGCAGCTAATTAATAACAACATAACATAGTGTGCATGGGTTTAAAAATATAGACATAATGTGCTGTGCACTTTCAATCCCCCAAGTATAGTGTAAGATTGTGTTAAAGTTCCTGCCCTATAATTTAGATTAGATTGTCTTTGTGCCAAACTTATTCCATACATATTTATATGTGAAAGTACTCGGATATTAGAACTGCACAAGGACATGTGACCTGGAAACAGGAGGTCAAAGGTCACCTGTGTTCAACATTCTTCTGCTCCAGATGCATCCACAGGATAAATGTGGAGTAGAAATCTGAATTAATTCAACAGACAATGAGATTATGTTGGTGAATGGACAGACAGATGGACAGACAGATGGACAGACAGATGGACAGATGACAAAATGATTACAATTAACATTCAGCACCAAGGGTCAATGGGACTGACTCCAAACGAAGGCCACTATTAAAGTATGTTTACCTGTAATACTGCAGATGACCACTAGATGCTGCTCCAAAAGGCCTTGGCTTCCACAGACATTAAACGTATTTATGAAAGTACAAGTCAGACATTTCAGTGGGTGAAGTGCTCTGACTGTGGCTCCTTATTATCTCTGCCAAGGAACGGTGGAGGTTATGTTTTCATTGGGGTTAGTCTGTCTGTCTGTCTGTCTGTTAGCAAGATAACTCAAAAAGTTATCGACGGATTTTGATGAAATTTTCAGGAAATGTTGATACTGGCACAAGGAACAAATGATTAAATTTCAGTAGTGATCAGGTGGGGTGGGGTGGGGGGGGGTGGGGGGGTGACTGATCTGTCTTGGCGGAGGTCTGTGCTTTCTGAGTGCTTTCCTAGTTTCCTTCCTAATGTCAACATTGATCCCAGTATTGATGTGTTGAATGGCTGTGGTAGTCAAATAATCAGGTTACAGCTCAAACCTGTACTTTGGTATCACTGAATGAATCTGAATGAATCAATTAATACTGAATCGAACTGATATCAGATTGAATCGAATCGTGATTAATCAATTCAGAACCTTATGAATCAAAATTGAATCGATTAAGTAAACTGGCCATGATACCCAGCTGTAGTTCAGACACACCCACAGCATTCTGCTGCAGAAGTAGAAGAAGTGGATGAATTCAGAGTCATATGTAAATAGAATAGCACCCACACACACACACACACACACGCACACACACACACACACACACACACATCATAAACCAGTGTTTCCTTGCCCTGTCCTTCACATGAACACTCAGCTGTTCTTTAATAATTCCTTCATAATAACTCTAATAATAGTTGGTGTCTGTATACCATGCATGTGTGTGAACGTCAGACTATTTCTATTTCTGTAGGAAACTCTTCATTTGCTCACCTGCAACCAGGATACTCCTCTACTGTGTAACCTTCCCCCCATTTTTCTGATGAAATGGATTTTAATTCTCTCTGGGGCACACAAGAGGACACAAGGACAAGCAGAACCGCTGACAATATAAACCTGCACTGCAAAAAAGACCCTGCTAGAAAAACGATTAATATTCCTAAATCTGGTCCAATTGAGAAAAAACAAATCTGCCAATGGGGTCAGAAAAACATTCTTGGCTAGAATTATTAAAACAAGCCAAAAAGCCTATCAAGGAGAAAACATTCTAAAATAAACATTAGATTGTGTTGGTTGATCTGAAAATGACCTCTTCAACAGTGAATCCATTCCAGGTCTTCACCATTGGAGTCCCTGTGTTACCTACTGAGGTGTACGCCCACTGTGGGGTCATGTGACCAGTTAGCTCCTCCTTCTTGTGGAGCAGACATGGGTGTCCATCTTAAAGAGACTCAGAAACCACCTGTAAACAAACTGATGTTCATCCAGAACCGTCCATCCCATGTCCTAAATTCTTTTTGGGTCAGACTTGTGGTGAGTCTGTGAACGTATGGATGTAGAATATGTGTCAAAAAAGTCTGAAGTGAAGAAGCAGTGATTGTGTGAACGTGGAGTTAGTCCAACATGTTATTGACACACATTTAACATGGGACTGAATGAGAGACCAAATGTGTCTTTGGTTTCATGTGTCTCCGACATTCGACTGGACCAAGGAATTTATCTGTCATTTATCAAATGAGTCCAGGCTCATGTTCAGCTGTGAGATCATTTCTGTCATGGTTTAAACCTAGAAACAACTACAAAAGGGTCATGGGTAATCTGCAAAGTATTGCCAAACTTTGTTACTTGTAAAATCAGGCTTGATATTAGCTTGAAAATCTTATTAAAGGTGCGGGAGACTTTCGTGACGAATTTTTCATCAAATTTGTAAAACCTCAGTCGTAGCCTAAATATCACGAATCTGTAGGTCTTTCTGTGATTACTCACCTGAATCTCTTGCATTACGGTGAACAATTTTGAAGTGCCATCCACCAGAAACAAACCCGTGTGTTTACATTCGGAGCTGGGAGGGAACCTGGGCATCTGCAGCGGCAGCGCAAGCCTCCGTTTCCCACAATGCACGTTGTGACAAAAAAATTCCAAAGATGCCCGAGTTACCTCCCAGCTCTGAATGTAAACACACAGGTTTGTTTCTGGTGGATGGCACTTCGAAACTGTTCACCGTAATGCAAGAGATTAAGGTGAGTAATCACAGAAAGACTTACAGATTCGTTATACTTTGTGAGACTGAGGTTTTACAGATTTAATGAAAAATTCGTCACAAAAGTCTCCCGCACTTTTAAGAAAAACTTACGTATACATATATATATATATATATATATATATATATATATATATATATATATATACTTAACACCATTAAAACCTCACAGTCCAAACATGTGGTGTAATTCCCATTAAATAATTTGCTCAGGTGTCTATTTAGTAGATGTTGTTCGGATCAGTAACACAGTTAACAGCTGGATTTGTTTCATTCCTGACTCGTGCGATGTCGGTATTTGTTCTAATCCCTTAATGTTGGACATTGAGTTGAATCTCTTGTCCAGAGTCATGTTTGACTGGTAACTGTAGGTGTGGTCAGTAGACGATATAAAGGCACCAAAGAAAACAACCAAATGTTTTTGCTCAAAATGACACGACTTACGATCCAACAGACAGAACATACCATTGTCATGTTACAAACAGGTCTGAGCTGTGGTGAGGTCGCTCCGTCTGCGCTGTCATCGCAGTCCAATCAGTCATCTGAGTGTCGAATCGGATCAGATCGGATCAGATCCCTCAGGACAGGATCATGTGATCAGTTTCATGCGTAGTCGCTGCACTGTTTCAGTTTCTGAGTCCCTGTATTCAGTGACTGAATAAACCTGTTCAGTTCAACACAGTTCGTCCACAGTTCATTCACTAATGACCGATGCTTCCCTCTTTAACCCTTTACAGGTCACACACAGAAATACTCTGAAATTCAGCATTTCAACCTTAGTGTGTCAGTGCAGGACATAAGACTTTATTACTTTTGTGAAATTTTTCTAATATTTTTTATTGTCGTGTAGAAAATCAAGGTCAATGAAGTTACCGTATTTGGTTTTCAACCCATAAGTGGCAAAAAAAAAAAAAAAAAAAAAAAAAATCCAAGAAGTAAATATAAAAAATACAATAAAAACACATGTAAGGTGAACTGAGCCTGTATTTAATCCCATTAGAACCCCAAACTAATTAATTTAATATATCTCCAAATATACATATTATTCTGACCCGTACATTTTTAATGGTGCTAAGTATATATTTATTAATAAGGATATATTACTTATGTAAAAATTTCTTGCCTAGCTTTTTTTTTGTTTATATGAAAAATAAGACAAATGTTGTAGAAATAGGACTTTTTCCCCCTTTTTAAACGTGTTTTTTTGCAGTGTGTTCTATTGTATTGGTGTCAGATGATTCGTTTGCGGTTGTTTTCTTTCTCCATGTTCCCCTGCCTTTTCCCCTCTGATTCTGTTTATGATTCCAGGATCATATATTAAACTTTAATAGGACTTGTATTACACTGTTCATTGTGTGGTTTGTTTTGTATGAGTGTAAGTGCGTACATTTTTAAAAATTAATGATATAATTTTTTATTTATTTATTTTTTTTATCTTCCAACAAACACTGAAGTTGGAAGGAGAGAACGACTAATCACAGAAATACACTTTCAAGCTTGTAAAGGGTATAATTATTTATGGGCTTCTCCACGATTCACATTATGTTTGTTTGTTTTTCTTTCATATCTTTGGGGCATGTTTGTTCTAAACACATTATTTCCATGTAACAGTTTGAACAGAACCACCCAACTGTTGGACATTCTTCATCCTCCTCAGCTCAGACAGACGACAGACGTTCACTCGGTGTCTGGACTTGTATTCTTTTCCACTTGTTCGTCTCCCACCATCTCCGTCTGTCCACTCGTTGCTCTGCTCATTGTCCAGTTTGCTCCTCACCAGTTAGTATTTGATCAAATTTGGTAGAGTCATGTATCACATCACATCATGGTGGCATAAATTGAACTTACTGGTCTAAACCAAAGGGGGAGGGGGAGGGTAAATATGTGGCCTGCAGGCCAAATCCAGCCCACCAAAGGTTCCAATGGACTATTCCGAAGGTCCAATAGACTATTGGTATCATCTGCCATCTGTCTGTTGTCCGCCCATCGTCCATTCATCCATCAACAATTTTACAAGGATCTTCTTCTCTGAAACCGTCAGTCAGAATGACTTGATATTTGTTGCGGCACATCTTTAGGTTAAGGTTGACCAACTTTGTTAAAAGAATCGAGAAATATTGATTTTTGAATTTTAAATGAATTTCAGAATTTTTTCAGATCCTCATTGGTTTATAATGGGACACATTTCAAAGTGCTGTAACTTGAGAACAATTGAAGATATTGATATATTTACTATTGATAATAGATAAGAAGTCACACATGGGCTTTCATTTAGTGCTATGACCTTTGACCTTGAGTGACCTTGAAGGCCTTTAAATATGGACTACAGGAGCCTTGGTCCTATTTTTATTTTTGTCCTTCAACTAATCAATCCTTTCCAGCTCCAGCCACGACACTGAACTGTCACTTTAACCCTTTAACCACTGACGTGTCTGTGGTGAGCGTTCTGAATGTAAGATTTATTTTAAATATTCATATAAGTTCAACTGTTTGCTCAATAGGAAAAAATGTGAATCGTGTTGATAGAATAGACCTTGTTCTTTCCATAGACATCTGAGCATGCTCAGTTCACCCTGCCCCCTGTGGAATGGGGTGTAAAACATAGAGCAGTGAGTGACACCAACTTCACTATAAAAACTTTTTTTTTTTTTGTTTTTGTTTTTTTACACCTTTCTCCTTGTGTTTTTTTTTGTTTTTTGTTTTTTCCTGTTCTTTTTGTTCATTTTCCTAAATTTTGTTTTTCATTTTATTTTATCTTTTTTTTTTTTTTTTTCAGTTTTGGGAACACAACAAGCACATACACACAGCAGCTTTTTTGAACATGAAACAGAGGCAGATTCACAGCAGCACCTTTACCTGGAATCATCTTAAACTCAATTATTCATCTGCCTCTTTACTTCTGCCATGTCATCGTTGTATTTATTCTCTCCAACCCCAGCTGTTTATAGTCACATTGTATGTTCATAGTTATATTCTATTTTCTATTTGTTCTTTGTGGCATCATGGGCTTTAAAGTTTTGCAATTTCAGTTTTGTGTACACGTTGTAAATATATCAAATCTAACAAATAAAGCTGACTTTGACTTTCCTAAACCTAATCCAATTGGTTTTATGCTGAAAACCAAATCATCACTGCATGGTTTTGACATAGTTAATGCCATCTGACTCTGACTCATCTGGTGTTATTGAAAATGGTGGAAATGTGAACAGCCTCTTTGGAGCCACTTTTATGATTCACAACGTCAGCACTAACATGTCATAGAAATTTCAGTATATTATTCAATATCAACTGAAGAACAATATTTTAAGATCCAGATGGTAACAAAAGATGTTACAGACCTGCCTGAGTCACATGACCAGGACAAATACACTGTCTTTAAAAAGTAGTCACACACTTTTATTGCTTTTATGAATGAAATCATGGTCAATGTAATTTGGCTTTTTTAACCCATAAAGGCCCAACGCTACTTTTATGCCAGTTCTAAATTAAATTATCTGTAAGTGATTTATCATCATTTATTATAATATTAGCTTATGTATTTTGCATTTTATCAGTATAAATTAGGTATTTTCCTATATTTAATTCACTGATCATGTAGATGTTCATTAAAGCTCAGATTAAAGTTGAGGGTTATTATATCAAAAACACAGAAAACTGAAGGAAAAAATGACTTTTTCAGTCCAATCTGTCATTAACTGAACATAAACCTACACTGCAAATTATAAGCTTCTTACCAAGATTTAAAAAAATGACAACAAAAAACAGATTTAGAAGTGTTAGATAACTGATCTTGTTTGAAGAGTTCATTTCTTATTTTAAGTGTTCATACATTTGTAGACATGCTTATTTCTAGATTTAACAATCTGAATTCAAGAAATCTTGTCCAGTGAACTTCTCTTGCTGCATGGACAGATATTTCACTTGTTTTCAGGACCTTTTTCCTCAGATTTAGTGTTCTTATCTTGTTTTTAGACACCCCTTTTTTGCAGGGAAGTGTGTCCATCCACTGTCATTAATCCAACTCCATGAGTTTTACTGGTGAATCAATGTTGGAGAAGATGACAGTGTTTCCACAGTAACTACGGAGCCTCTGAACGTCTAAATATGGTCATATCTGATGACCATGAAAAGATGAAGAACTGTATTTTACACCAAATATTGACATGGATTGATAGGATTAGTGGATCAACAGGTATTAAACAGTTTAGATCAGTAGATGGTTTTGGATGGTGATAGATGTTTGGGTTTTTATGGGTTAAAGAAGAATCTTCTACAAAATAATGGTTCATTTAAATGAAAATGATAACATAAAATAAGTGTGATTAAAGTTTGTGATTACATCAATATCTATCACCTGGAAAGAGAGTGATGTAATTCTGAGATCAGCTGAGTGCAGTGAATGTGTCTGAGGTGGAATATAAAGACACCTGAGTGGGGAGGGTCTAGTACCTGGTTCATCAGTGTTCTTGGCTACAATTACACAATGAAAACACACAAACACTTTAAAGAACTGACAGAAAAAGTTACTGAAAAGTATAAGTCAGCGGATGGATACAAAAGGCTTCTAGGTTACCGAACATCCCCTGGAGTTTAGTTACATCCAACATTAAGAAATGGGAAGAATGTGTCATGCTGTATTCACACCTGGAAAGTCCTTTGGTCCACTTATTTGGTTCAGAGTGAATGCAGACTTTATTTATTTTTTTCATTTGGGTCACATCACATTCTCATCACCCTTTTTGCCAGTGGACCAAAATTTGTAAACAGAAGCACACATGTGATGAACTGCGCAGGCATTGGACAGAAACATTGGGGGTGGGGTCAGCCAGAGATGGCAGGTGTTGATGAAAACAAACATGGAGGTCCTACAAGACCATTGACCAAATGTCAATGAGACATTTAGTGTCCTCAATGGTCCATGTCTGTCCACGGCTCATGGCTGCTGCTGTTTGTTCTGACTACCCATGAGGCTCAGCTACTTCTAGTTTTGTTGATTACCCACAATGATGGTTGCAGCTATGATGGTTTGTCAAGCGCAAAATAGGACCAAGAAAGGTGGTCTGGGTCCGCTTGTTTGATTCGAATCAGAGTTTGCATGTTAGTATTCACACCTAAAAAAAGTCTGGACATTCTGGGGAAACGAACTCTGGTCCATTTTAAATGAACCAAACAAAGTAGGTCTGAATACACACTAATATAGCCTCGAGCAGAACATCCGCACAAACTGAGTGATCATCCAAGAATGAGAGCAATGATGGATGTTTATGATGACTGAAGGAGGTCAGAGCTTCAGCGGTGGAGGATGGGAGACGCTGTGTATACACCAACTTCTGCCCACCTTCTGTCTGTACCAGTCAAAAGTATGTGGAAAAACCACGAGGAAGAAGAAGAAATATGAACTAGAGTTTGGCCAAAGGTCTGTAAAAGACTCCGAGGTCAACTGGACGATGGTTCCTTGGTCTGATAAAGCCAAATTTGAGATTTTTGGTCATCAGACTAGACACCAAACACTGCTACATACCACAAACACACCATCCCCATGATTAAAGGTGGTGGAAACAGCATCATAGTGTGGGAATGGTCCTCAGCAGCAGAACCTGGAGAGGCCTTGGAAGCCTTGGAAAAGGATGTAAAGGTCTGTATGTTTTACTCAGCTCCGTACCCAAACTTGAAAAAGGCTTCATCCAACTCTGAAGGACACAAAGGGACAACTCAGTTCCTCTTTAGTTCTTGTTCATTGATGCTTTCAATTTCAGACAGATTTCCAGGTTTTAGTTCATGGTATGTAACAGTTGAAGCAGTAGACTGAATAGGTTGATAACCTTCAAGTTAAACACAAAATGTAAGCATTTAAGGGCATTCATTACTAATATATATGTCTTTTAATAAAGATTAAATGAAGCAAACATTTTAAATAAACATCTCAATCAGTCAAATGCCGTTAAATAACATTTAAGCTGAAATATTTCCTCTTTTCTAAACACAAAGTTCATGAAACATAACACAAATAAAGTTACTATTTAGTTCATTTTCTGAACTGCTTTGTCCTTCAGAGGATCGTGGGGGCGGAGCTTATCCTAGCTACCATTGGGCAGAGGTTGCATTAACAGAAAATATTCCGTCATTAACAGATTTTTTTTAGAGATGATGGAAAATTCTGAAGGCCGTCCATCATTTTGACAGATTAAAATATGAGGGGAATCTACCAAAGAAAGTTTCACACAAGACTGTGAGCAGAACCTGGACCAGGATCACTGGTCTGTCTGTGTCTGAACAAGGCATTAAACAGCCCGTAACCACATCCTACACTGAATACAACACCGCAGAGTCCTGCACCGGGTCGGGTACCGGATGGATGATTGATCCACAGCCCGTTTGTTTTATTTTGAAGTGAACTTCACCTCCGTTTACATCCGGCCAAATATGTCAATGAGCAGCACATATTAGAGATTTATTGAAGGCGTGCATTTTAACCAAAAATAAAGCCCTTAAATGTGGCTTACACAGTGTGTTTAATCAGGGATCGGGTCGTGTTGGGGGTCTAATGTAAGTGGGTAAAGGCGGGTGTGGGTTTGAACATCATTACTTCTTTCAAATGACTCCTCATTAGTTCACCTGTTGTACTCCTCCTGTTGTACTCCTCCTGTTGTACTCCTCCTGTTGTACTCCTCCTGTAGTACTCCTCCTGTAGTACCCCCTTGTCCAGTTGGTGTCAGTGTGCATATACTCATTGTCAGTCTTATCTCGTTTAAATGACTTTAGCCAAAATGATGCTACTTTGCTAGCATAAAATGTCAGACAGCTGAGTCTCCTAAGTTATTTTAAAAAGTCCAGTAAATGTGATGGCATTGATAAACGTGGTGAAAAAAGATGGACTGATGAAGTAGAGGATGAAGGACAAGAAAGTAATACTGATAATGTTTATCATCCAGCAGCAACTACAGTCACTGCATCATGGAGATGGTTTTGAACATTAAATACTACTAAATATGTCTCAGTATCATTAAAAATTTAATTTGAAATGACGGATAATGTGTTATGACAGAATTTTTACAACCCTGTCCATCAAAATGACAGACAACAAAAATGTCTAAAGTAACCTCTACCATTGGGTGAAGGCAGAGTTCACCCTGGACAAGTCACCAGTTTGTCACAATCCTGAGGGCTATTTAGTTTAGTTAATGACTATTTAACTGTCTATATTTTATTCATAAAGCAATTAAGCACAAAGTTACATATGAACATGGAACCTCAACAGTTTGGCATTCAAAACTCACAGTTTTTAACTTAAAATAATTCTCGGTTTCTTGCTGTTCTCTTTAAATATCAGTTTTTAGCAGCTGCATCTTCAGGGACTGAATAAGAAGCTGAGTTGTGTTTTCCTTTGACTTATTGAAGTTCTTTGAGCGGTTCAGCAGCTAACTACAAACTTTATCTCCCATGCTTTCCCAGCAGGTGTTCAGGTTTTACAATCACCCTGTGATACAATTAAATCAGCAAAATATGGAGAAATCCTGCAGGACAATCTCATTCAGGCTCAACACAAATATGATTTGGGAAAAAATGTACTTTCTGGTAAAACACTGACCTGAAGTATAGAGCTGAAAGTACACAGTGATGGGTTAAGGACAACTGGAATGTGCTCTCCAGAACATCCACAGATTCCCAGAGCTCAGTCTGATAGAGAGTCTGTGGCTGTTTGTGCCTGTTCCAGCCATAGATCTGTGGGTTTCAGCCTCTTCTCTATTCCTAACTTTTTTCCTCCTTGACTCCTTGATGGTGAACTGGAAATCAATGGCTGTGTGCCATCTTGAAGGATGTCTCAATTCCCTTAAATCCACACAGAGGACTGAGGATCAAGAACTGAGGAGTTGGATGGAGGAGCTGACAATGGAAACACAGGTGGAAATACATCTGCAACTGTGTATTAAATAAAAAATAAATAAATACACTGAACACAAATGTGAACACTTTTGTTTTTGTTCCCATTTTTCATGAACTGAACTCGAAGATCTAAGACTTTTTCTCTGTTCACTAAAGGCCTATTTCTGTCAAATGTTGTTCACAAATCTGTCTAAATGTGTGTTAGTGAGCACTTCTCCTTTACTGAGATAATCCATCGACCTCACAGGTGTGGCAGATCCAGATGCAGAGTAGACAGAATGATTATTGCACAGGTGGGCCTTAGGGTGGCCACAATAAAAGGCCACTGTAAAATGTGCAGTTTTGAAATACAAGTAGAAATCTGTAGAATGAGTACATTTCATATCAGCCACCGCTAGTCAGCACTAAACTTACATGTACCCATTAACCCATGTACCCATGTTCCAATATACACAAGTACCCATGTGCACATGACACCATGTACACATGTACCCATGCACACATATACCCATGTACCCATGAACACATGTACCCATGTAACAATGCACCCATGAACACATGTACCCATGAAACCATGTACCCATGTACCCACATACACATGTACATATGTACCCATGAACACATGTACCCATGTAACAATGTACCCATGTGCCCATGAACACATGTACCCGCAAAACCATGTACCCATGAAGACATGTACCCATGAAACCATGTACATATATAGATATGTAGCCACATACCCATGTACACATGTAACAATGATACCATGTACACATGTACCCACATTGTGTGGGATATGTTAGTGTTCCAGCGCTATGTTGATGAGGTTGTGAGGGATTGAGCTGTAAGCATTGGCCAAGTCAAGCCAGACAACCGTTAGGTTTCCCTTGCTCTCTTTGGTCTCACAGATAAGCTGGTTAAGGATGCCAGTGTGCTCTAAACACCCTGACAAGCCTGGAATGCCTCCTTTCTGGATCAAGGTGTCACCAAATTTGTTCTTCACCAAGTAAGTTGTTAACCTCTTAGCTAGAACAGAGAAGTATATCTTGCATTCAACATTTAGCAGAGAGGTAGTTCAGAATTGGCTGATTTCAGATGAGTCCTTTTCCTTAGGCACAAACCAGCCCTCTGCTCTTTTCGAGGATGATGGAATTGTGCCTTTTGCCCACACCTTCTACAGCAGCTTCCAAAGCCTGCAGAGAAGCAGAAGGCATCTCTTGTACACCTTATAGGGTATGGCACTTGGTCCTGGGGCAAGTGATGAACAAGCTTTCTGCACTATGTTGTGGACTTTTTTCCATGTTGGTTCCCAGGTCTCAAGTTCTTCCTCAGGAGTTTCAGACCTGCCAACCCTTGGGTGAGCATCCAAGGCTTGGTCTCTGAGACTATCACTGTGGATCTCTTCAAGAAACTCCTCCACGACTTCTTTGGGGCAGATCAGCTTCGTAGATCTTGCCTCCCCCAACAGACTCTTAGTGAACTTGTGTAGGTCCTTAGTGAACTGAACATGCTTGACCTCCTTTTCCTTCCTCAGCCTTAAAGACCTTTCTGCCCTCCTCAGTCCACATAGTTGCCCTCAGAGTCCAATGGTCAGCTCTTTTATGCTTTCCTTTTCTTCTTCATTGGCTCTTCTGAATTGCTTATTGAGCAACTTGATCTCCATTCTTAATTGTGAGATCTCTCGCTCCCTCTTGTGGGGCCCCTGTCCCACTGTTGCCTTTCTTTTCCTCAGCACCAGTCTGCTCTCTGGCCTTGGTGAAGATAATTGCTGTCATACTGTCAATCTTTCTCTCAGCTGTACCTGCTAATGTGGCCTCTAGAACTCTGTCAGGGTCCTGGTCCAATTGGCTTCATGCCATGTTGTTTCTTGCAGGCGGCCACTTCACTTTCCCCCTTGTAGGTTTGGTGTCTGGGTAAGTGTTAGGAGAGTCCCCCCTGTTGGCCCTGGGGTTGAACAGCTGCAGTCAAGTCTCTAGTGCTGTGGGGTGCCTCCTGACTGGAGTCCTCCTGCGTCTCACTGGGTGTTGCCACCATGCGCTGCATCTGTTCCTCCCTTCCTCCACGGTGGGATTTTCTTTGATGTTATCTTCGGTCCTTTTGCGTTTTTGAATATCCTCCCACAATGACACTTGGCTTCTAACACTTCCTCCGTTAGTGTGGTTTGGGTGAAGCGCCTCGTTATCCATGTGTTTGCTGTGGCTGTTACTGTTGGGTCTGTCCTGGTGAGACCACCACCCCCGCCCCCGCGCAGGAGACTCTGGGGGTATTGCTAATGTGTCTGTGTCGTGGTATTCATTGGTGCACTCTTGCAGGTGCAGTTAGTAAGGTTGCTAGCCTCACTCATCCATGCCACACAATAACCCTAACCCATACCATATACCCATGAACACACGCCCCCAACATAACAGGAGCAGCCGCCACCCACTCAGATCAGGGTTTCATCTAGTTGAGACAACTTCTAAACAATAATCCTCCTCCTCCTCCCCTTCTTCCTCCTCCTTCTCCTCTCACAAGGATTGTCTCATGATTTTAAGGTAAATAAGTTAAATCCAGTTTATTTCTTTTGTATTCCCTTTAACTGTGTTTTCATAATTGTTATTTTCTTTCTAACTGCACTTTTTCTGTTTTAAAAACACTTGAAAATAATTTTTGGGTGGTT
This sequence comes from Sphaeramia orbicularis, assembly GCF_902148855.1. Lineage (NCBI taxonomy): Eukaryota > Metazoa > Chordata > Actinopteri > Kurtiformes > Apogonidae > Sphaeramia > Sphaeramia orbicularis. Next base: position 4,771,190 of record NC_043967.1, read on the forward strand.
TTGGGGGGATGGACTGGATTAATTACATTTCAGTTAACTTCAACAGGGAAAATTGATTTACAAAATCAGTAAATCACAAAACAAGCTCAGTCATATGAGTTTCTACTGTATATGGAAAGAACCAACTAAAATGTGTCCCTTTAATAATAAGCAGTAGTCTTTTGATGCAAAGGCACCAATTAAGAAAAACTCAGGTGCCTTTAAATATTTCATGATCACATTTGCCTAAAATCCACCTTCTGAAACTTCAGAGAGGAGACACTGTTCAGGCAGTCACACATTAGAAATGAACATTTAATAAAAAAAAAATTACATTGATAACGATGATGATCAGATTACAGTTTTTCACAATTGCTAAGACACTTTTTTCCAAAGCTCCACCCCTTTTCTCAAAACTGTAAACACAAAACTCAGAATTCAGACTACATTCGTTAGCATTTCTGAAAAGACCAAAGAAAACTGTAAATGAAAAGTACATGAGTGTAAAACACTATAAAATCTAGAACACCTTCAAATCTAATTAATGACAGATTCATTTGGCCTCAACATCATGTCTTTGAGGACTTCATCCACATTCCAGACCAGGTCTTTCCAGGTAATGGAGGAGAAACCCTCTGGTGTCATATCCATCTCCACTGGTTCTAACAGATGTTCCCTGGTCTACGGGTTCAGTCCTAGACCATCTCCACTGGTTCTGACACATGTTCCCTGGTCTACGGGTTCAGTCCTAGACCATCTCCACTGGTTCTGACACATGTTCCCTGGCCTACGGGTTCCCTCCTAGACCATCTCCACTGGTTCTGACACATGTTCCCTGGCCTACAGGTTCACTCCTAGACCACCTCCACTGGTTCTGACACATGTTCCCTGGCCTACGGGTTCACTCCTAGACCACCTCCACTGGTTCTGACACATGTTCCCTGGTCTACGGGTTCAGTCCTAGACCACCTCCACTGGTTCTGACACATGTTCCCTGGTCTACGGGTTCAGTCCTAGACCACCTCCACTGGTTCTGACACATGTTCCCTGGTCTACGGGTTCAGTCCTAGACCACCTCCACTGGTTCTGACACATGTTCCCTGGTCTACGGGTTCAGTCCTAGACCACCTCCACTGGTTCTGACACATGTTCCCTGGTCTACGGGTTCAGTCCTAGACCACCTCCACTGGTTTTAACAGATGTTCCCTGGTCTAACGGCTGAATGGTGGAAGGCAGACATTAATGAAACTCTGGCTGATACTGAACCACTCCTGTATCTGGACATTGACCCAAACCATAACATAGACACAGCTCTCTGCCTCTCAGGTTGGTTCCTTCCATTCTTGGTGTCGGTGAACTCTGACCTGGCTTATATCAGGTGTAGTTGGTTTGAAAATAGTGTTCACGTTTCAGTGGTTGTGTTTACTTGTTGATAACTGTGCTGGATTTCTGTTTAACATTTGCCTCCTGTCTTCACCATTTTACAGCTCATGTGCATCACAATGAGAAATGTGTGTAGAATTGTGCAAAAAGTGTTCTACAGGTGTGAAAATTGTGTCTAAGTATGAGAATCAGCTTAAGGTTGTGCAAAAGAGTGTTTGATTCAAAAACTGCATTTAGGCCACTGACAGTTTAGTTCAGAGAATAGGGTTTAATGTTTAAGCAACTGAGAAAAACTGTAATAGTGAGCTGTAGATGAAGCATAATTTCATGTGGATTTGTTTGTTTTTGACGGTGCTTCATTTTTTTTGGGACATTTGGAACACTGGCAGATTCCCTTCCTGTCTCTTGAGAAACCTTTTTGACATTTACAGTATAAATGGGTCTCAAAATTAATTGCAATGTAGATGCAGTTGTTATATACTTGTTAAAGCCTGTAATTATTTAGCCTAAAAATAAACTTTTCTTTATTGTGGTTTGCTTTGTATCTAACAAAACAGCAGCACATAACTACAATAGCCGAAGGAATAAATGAAGATGTTAAAGAAGGTAAAAAAGCTACAGTTTTTCTCCTTTGTATCCACATAAATAGGATAAATTAGCCTCTTTTCTGCCAACATTAGTGGAGCATGTGTTTATTCCATGGCACAAAATACTGTAATGACTGACTCACTGGGTGATTAAATCTTGCCTTCATGCTTATCAGATTTTAACTGCACTGACAGAAAAATTTGCTGGTTTAAAAATCACAGCCAAGAGCAATTTCCCTTTTTCACTTCATGATTCATTTATTTGCTCAGTGATGATTCTAATAGTATGTATACATCTTAACTTAGCTGTAGGCAACTGACATTTCACATCAACAACCCCTAACGGCCAACACGTTAAATGTATTCAACCTTAGTAACATGAGAAATATTAGGCTTGTAAATAGTGAAGTTCCTCTAGGATATAGAGAATCTACTGATTATTAATGACTAAAGATTCATTCCCATTAAAATATTCCCTCCTGGGGTTAACCGAGCTCAGAGAAACTTACAAAGGAGCTGGAGTGTGAAGGTTCAGTCGGATCAGGTCATGATCTACTTCCATATGCCAACAGGTTCAGTTCAAACCACTGTCTGCACCTTAAACCTGAAACCATGTAAGTATGTACAAACTGACCTGCTGCTGTCACATATAGGAAACACACTGACGGGTGTTTGAACTCATAAAGAACATTTAACCCAGAGCTACTACGGTGGCAGATTCTAAAAAAATGTTTCTCTTTATCTAACATGTCTTAACCCTTTATTGGGCAAGGGACTTTTTTTTATTTTTTTTTTTATTTCTGCAAACATTAAATATGGGGCCAATTCTGTGTCTCAATGAAGTCAAGAAGTATGTTGGTTTTTTTTTAACATTATACAGAAATTCAGAGAGACTGGAAATATACTTTGAAACTGTAAATAGTGAACAGGAATTGTTTTAGTCAGTTTGTGACCTTATAACAATTGTTTTATTGCATGTTTTATGGAAGGAGGAGGGAGACTTTTGTCACATCAACAGATGAGGAGGTAGATGATGATGTCCAATAACACACTAAGGTTGGAATTTTGAATTTCAGAGTATTTCAAAGAGTGTCCTATAAAGGGTTAAAGGTACAGTGTGCAGGATTTTTATAGTTTCCTTTCCAATAATCCTACTATATAATGCACGTTTCGGCCCGCATCATGTCCGTCCCATCGATGTTGCAGCACAGGATGTGGGAGGGCGTTTGGGTGCAATGCCACTGTTGCACCACAGGAGGGTGGTATGGCACCACGGGTACAATGCCGCTAGTCAATCTAATTATTGATTAAAATTGAATGAAATACTGCCCAATCAGTCAAAAAAACTACTTGTTCAATTACATTTAACCTAAAAACCCTGTTTAAATACACATTGCCCACATCTATGGGCATTTTTTAACAGTTGCCGCAGGTGCACCAATGTAACCCCTGGTTGGTGGTCTGAGGGATTCCCCATCTTTGATGCTGTGCTCCATTAATTCAAACATGAGTCCAGGTTGTCTTTCCACAATGGAGATAGACTGTTCCAGAAGCTCCTCCATCTCCCTTACCTCTGAAAATGTACAAAGTGGATAGACAAATGCAAGTTTAAATTGAGAGATATTAGTGTTTATCATGGCAAAAAGATTGTAGGTATTAGAAGATGATTGACAATTGTGCAAAGACAATATTAATGAAAACTGCACTGCAGTGAGAAGAGATTACAAGTATTACTTCAGTCATTATTTACACAAAGATGATTGTTATTTTTCTTATTATTATCTATAATAATTATATTTTGTGTAACTAATGACTCAAGTGATACTTTTAATTTCAGTGATGAGATATTGATTTCATAAACAGACTACAGGAATTAAGCGGCATCACAGATCACATGTGAATTTTATTTAGGTATACACAACAACATAATTAGTCGCACAAAACAGTGAATGATGTCGTCCATGAGCCTACTTGTTCAGCCTATAGCCGATACACATGTGGAATAAATACAAACAAAGAAATAGTAAGATGTTATTCTACAAACCTCCATTCTTTCTCACCGAAGTCTCCATAAGTCCCAGATTCTGTGGTCCTGTGCCGTGGGTCTCCTTCCTGGTGTTCAGCTGGAGTCCTGCCTCTGCCTCTGGTCGTAGGAATCCACTCACTCCATTTAAAAAAAAAAAAAAAAAAACCTCGACATAAGAACAAACACTAAACCCTAAAAGGACACAACTTCAGACATTTTATTTCTACCGGTTTAATGACAGCAAAATGAATGACCAGAATTATCTAATCACAAAAATGGTAGAACTAGAACAACCAAAACCATGTTCTTTTAAGACACCCACCTGACTAATGATCTCTGAAATCTTTTCACGTTCATTTCATGAATATTTTTATTTTTCTACACTTACCTCATCGCTTGATGGAAGTGATGACAGAAGTTGAGGTGCTCGCCATTTGGGCAGGTTGTGGAAACAAAGTATTCAAAAATCGCAAAAGATTCAGCCAAAGCTTTTTGTCCCAGAGTGTCTGGCACTAGAAGGTACCACTATGACACCTTTTAGCAGACACGACGTATTAGGCAGTAAGTGAACATTTAGTCCTTGAATTTGATGAGAAGCAGCAAAACAAGCAACGTCTGAGCGACTGAACGCTCAAACTGTGATGTTACATGAGTGGGTCAGAGCATCTCCACATCTGCAGGTTTTGTTGGATGTTCCCAGTGTGCTGTAGATACTTATCAAAAGTGGTGGAAGGAATGATGATCAGATATCAACCCAGCCAAGTATGGACACACCTGTATACTACTGACCTCAGGCCTGGACTGGTTTCTACTGTATGACACTGAAACATGAAACAGCAGACCCTTCAAGTCCTCTAAGTTAAAGAGAGGCCTCTATTGTCCAGAAGATTTTTGGTGGGATTGATATCATTTGTCTTTCCTAGTAGTGATGGGAATTCTGATTGTTTTTGCTAGCTCGATTTTTTCAGTTCATTCATTTGTTGTGAATTGATTCTGAATCGATTCAATTGATTCACTAATTTAAGAAAAAAAATAAAATCTATCTATCTATCTATCTATCTATCTATCTATCTATCTATCTATCTATCTATCTATCTATCTATCTATCTATCTATCTATCTATCTATCTATCTATCTATCTATCTATTCTCTTTGTGCTCTGTGTGCTTCCTTAAAATTTTATTAGTCTGTTTTCTTTCTGTTCTGTCTTCTTATGGTTGGGGTGTCTAGTCTCATTCAGCAGTTCAATAGACTCAGCGATTTAGTGATCATCAATTTGTGAACGATTCAGAATCAATTCAGCGACTCAGCTCTATTCTGCCCTACTCGGCCGCTCTTTCATTCAGCAGTTCACTACCTCGGCTTGGTCCGTCTGTCACCCGCAACTAATCTCGCGATATAATCAGATGTTGCTATGGAGACGATCTGCGTCACGTTGCGTCACACAGCACTTCCACCTCTGACTAATTTCAATTTAGTTGCGTTCACGAATCGATTCAACTCATTCACTTAAATTAATCGATTCTTTTGACTGATTCGTTCATGTTTTGCCCACCACTATTTCCTAGACCATGACTGGTACTAACCGGACCAGGAACTCCCAACATGATCTGCAGTCATCACACATCCCACACATCACCTTTAAGGACTAAATGTTGACTGGTGTCTGATGGATCAATGCTGACACATTCCACTGGATCAGGAATACATGACAACAACATAACTGATTCACTCCACTAATAAATATTTTGTTGCCAAAAACATTTGACTTAAATCATTTTAAGAAGTGGGTTTATTACCCAGTGATTTGCAAATGTAAAGCAGAGACTAGAACAAAGTATGTATAAATTAAAACAGTTTCATACATGTTTATCAGGTCATTATTTTCAGTCTGAGTTATTATCTCACTGTCTTCATGTAATCTTTAATTAGCTCATGACCAGTTTTTTAATGTTAAAACTGTGAACAATTCATGCAGGAACAAATTATAGCCAGTTTAATGTCTCAATTAGTTATTGAAAATGTGCACAACTGCAGATCTTTTTTAAATTATTATTAATAAGACTTTTTTTTTTTTTTTTTTTTTTTTTTTTTTTTTAAAGGTGTACAATATGCTGTGCTGCAGAACATTCTAATGAGCCACTGAGAATCCCCCTGTGGCTTTGAATCTTTCAACATCTTTTATATTTTAGGTCAACTGCAGCTGGGCCATTTTTCCAAACTTTTCATCCATTTTACTTTTATTTCGCCTCAAAAGACCTGTCATAATGAAAAGCTTAATGTGGGACACATGACCTCCATTTAGTCCATTTAGTTCTTCCACAAACAAATGAAAGAAAATGAAAGAAGTCTGAAAGACAACAATGAATCTCATCTTAGGATAATCCATTTTGTACTTCACATCTGTGTACACATAAACCTGTGTTCTTCTTCAGACTCGGTCCTCCACCAGAGGCCTGCGAGTCTGAGGGTTCTGTTCAGGATCTTAGCTATTTTGTGTATTTATATTTATTTCTATTTCTACTTTTATTTATTTATTTCTATTTATATTTGCGCTCTTTTGCACTCAGATCTCTGGTGTTATTCCTGGTATCTGCTGGAGCCATCCTCTCAGTTTGGGGGTCACTGCCCCTAGTGCCCCACCTACCCACCCCCACATCACTACTGGTACCACTGTTGCCTTCACACCCCACATTTTCTCTATCTCCTTATTCAGCCCTTGGTATTTCTCCAGCTATATTCTTTCTTTCTGATGTTCTATCACTTGGGATTGCTACATCTATCACTACCACTGTCTTCTGATGTTTATCCACCACTACTATGTCAGGCTGATTGGCCATCACCGTCTTGTCGATCTGGATCTGGAAGTCCCATAGGATCTTGGCCTGTTTGTTCTCTGTCACCTTTGGGGGTGTCTCCCATTTGGACCCTGGGACCTCCAGTCCATACTTGGTACAGATGTTCCTGTACACTATGTCCTCTACCTGGTTGTGCCGCTCCATGTATGCCCTCCTTGCTACCATCTTTGCACCCTGCTGTGACGTGCTGGACTGTTTCAGGGGCTTCTCTACACAGCCTACGGCTGGGGTCCAGTCTAGTAGACCTACCTGTGCAAGGGCTTGTCCTTCCATGATTTCCCCTCTATCCTTTCCTCCATACTGAATTTCTGTTGCTGAGGCATTCACTTAGTAGTTCTTCAGTGGCTCTGATGCTCACTGGTTCTTGGCCTTACTCTCACTCTCTTTGTGTCCAGCCTCAGGATGCCAGATGGATGCTGGCACCTTTCCTCTTCTAGATACCATCCACCCACATTTATCTAGTCTGAATGACATCCCAGTGTCGTTGCTATAGATCTGAGTGGGATGAAATCCTGTCTAACGGATCGTTCTCCTTTTGTTAACATCAGTAATGAATCCTCTCAGTGCATTACAGTTAGTTATGGAGTACCTCAAGGCCTGGTTCTTGGACCAATACTGTTTATCCTATTCCTTTAGGTAACTTAATAAGAAAACATTCTAGTTAAGTTATCTGTGCATCAGCTGCATCCATGTGTCTCCCCCTACTTCCCCAGTCTTTCTCTCTTTCTCTCTTTTTCTCCTTCTTTACTCTCTCTCTTTAACCCCTTAACTGCTCCTGTCACAAGTCCATCCTCCTCAGCCTGGGTCTGCTCCAGGTTTCTGCTATTAAAGGTAGTTTTTCCTTCCACTGTCACCAGTCATTAGTGTTTGCTCCTGGAGGATTCTGTTGGATTTCTGTAAATTGTCTCAGAGTCTTGTTTCAACCAACTCGATATGTAAAGTGTCATGAGATAACTTTTGTTATGATCTGGCGCTATATAAATAAAATTTGATTGATTGATTGATTGATTGATTGATTGATGAATCAGGGAGTTGATGTCACACATATAACTTGATGTCATCTGTGTTCCACTTTGGAACCGGTACTTGAAGCTACTCCGAGTGATGATCTGGCTGAAGGGGTTTAAGCCTATGCAGAACAGCAGGGGGGACAGAGCGTCTCCTTGATATATGCTGCATTTGATGCTCAGCTGTGCAAGTGGCTTTGAGTTTCCTCCACAGTCCTCTCCCATACCTTCATCAAGTTCTGGATGAACTTTCTGAGGGCCTGATCACTGCAATGTTTATTGAATGACCCAAGAGCAAATAATATAGACATATGTCCTACCCACAATGCCATTGGATAACTTCTAGATGAACTAATACAGATGTGTGTCCTACCCACAATGTCACAGGAGAGCTTCTAGATGAATTAGTGGCTGATCTGGGTCCAGTCACAGGAGGAGTCATCAACACCTTCTATGACTAAACTCCTCCTACGGTACATTTAACATCTGGATCATTCACTGTTCCATTAGTGCTGGTGTATTCCAGAGCAGTTTATAGACTGAACTGTCTCCATGACGACAACCAGTAGCACACGTGAAATATCCTGATTTAAATAGGGCGGTCTCTAAGACTTTGCATCTGCTGTCATTTGTGCAGACAATCTTAGTTGATCGCTGTGTAGCCGGATGACGGTGGAGTGAGTGAACAGACTCAAAAAACAGAATTGTAAACTACACCACCTCCCTCTCTCTGGGTCAAACCACATTCCTTAACCACCATTCTGATTGGGTGATACCCAGGGCAGTGCCTGGACATCCTTTGCAAGTGACATTTATGATGACGAATAATCTTAAAGAATGGAGACTATTCTAATTTAAAGCACCCAGGACAATAAAAACTTAGGCTCACTTTCTTCTGTTCATCATCAAGAGCCATCCTCACCTGTCGTGGTAACTGAGAGCACCCCAGATATCATGTTTACACTTGGCGACCCCTTTTGCCCCTCAACATCTGTGTCCCATCATTCCTGTTTACCCCGAGGTGGAGGCATCCTAGGGACAAAAGACTGATTTGCAAGATCTGTATCTTTTGCCGTAATTACTAGTTTCACAGAAATGTGTCAATGTTGGTTTTACTCCACAGGGTACCTCTTTCATGTATATCTATGCCCAAGCCATTTGCCTGACCTGTGGGTTCATATACATGTGTCCTATTTGTGTTCATGTTGAAAGTAAGAATATTACTGTTTATAGCATGTCCACATAATGGTATTTAGTTTATTAAGGCTGAGTGAGGTTAAAGGTGATGTATAAAGTTTAAGGATCTTATTTAAGGATCTTATTTAAAGTTGGGAGAAGTCTTCTTACAAGTCTGCATGAGGTCCTCTCTCCCTCTCCTAAGGGGGGGAGAGAGAGGTGATACTCTGAAATATGTAAATGACCAGCACAAGGAGGCGGTTTCCCGCTCAAAACGGACAAAGGAAGGCACGGCCCAAAGAGATCAATAACTCATCAATATGTACGAGAAGGATGGAATGGGTTGGCCCCTGGCCAAACTATAAAGGAAGAAGATCCAACTTCTCCGGGGAGTCTTTTCCATCTCGGGAGTCTTTTCCACCTCTCCCAGGCTCTCACAGAGAAGAGCTTTCTCCACCTCTTCTGAGCTCTCACCTAAGAACAAAGAGCTTTCTCCAAGGAGTCTTGACCATCTCCTTGGCTCTCAGAGCTGTTCCATCTTCTCCTGGCGAGCTTTCCAGAACCAGCTGCCAGAGCCAGCTGTGAACCTCCTCCAGCCAGCAGAACTTCAGAACTTCAGAACTTCAGAGCTTCAGACCTTCAGGCCTCCAGCGCAAGCACGTCGCTTCACAGCCTGTTCCTGCTTCGAACTACGTCAGAAGACTTCATCCATCCGCCGTCAAGGCCGTGCCAGTTGCTGCATCCGCACCGCAACAACTTGTAAGAAAACTTGCTCCTGATTTATCTGAGTTGGTGTTATTCCAAGTTAAGTAGGTTTACCTCAACGTAACCTCACTAACATTATAATCTCTTGAATATAGCTATCTGCCAACTTAATTTACATATTCTCCTGTCCATAATCTCCTGCTCCTTTGGTTGTATTTGTCTCTTGTCTTTATGTTATTTGTGTGTCTTAGTTTAGTTAATAAAGTATTTATATGTATATAAATCCATTGCCTCAGTTGTGCTTTGTGTACTATTATTCACACATGGGTTCACTGTCCCGTCACAAAGTTCTATCAACCTATGCAAGATTTCCAAATTATTGTTTGGGTTAATTTACGTTTAAGGTTCAATAGTCAGATGCAGGCATCTTCAACTATAAATCTGTAATTGAATTAATCTAGAGACCAACGCTCTATGTTTAAAAATAATTTGGCTTACTATTGCTACATTATTTGGCGTCCCTGGGTGGGCTGACAATTCATAACCTGTGGTGAAAAACAGTACACAAGTATTAAGGTTTAGTGTTGTTTTCCCTGACGATCGTTCGAAGCCGCTCTCCTCCCTCTCTCTCTCGCTCTGAAGCTGCTGTGTGTGTGCGTGTGCTCCGACCACGTGGTTCTTTGTTTGAGGTGCCGTTGCTAGGCTACTGAACAGCTGATACACACTTCTAAACAGCTAAACAGATCTGTAACTCATTTTACGAAGTTTGTAACGCCCCGGTTGTAACCGGAGTTTAAATAAGTGTGTTGACCTACCCACGGCTCCGACCGTGTGTGTGATAGCGCTTGTGCCTTTGCTGAAAAGCTGCTATTTGTTTTGCATTACACAGGGTAACAGACGAATTCTCTGTACCGTATGTGTGTAAAGGATCCTGAAGTCTGAGTTAGCCCGTGCTACGAACTCTAGCCGGAGTTAACGTAAGATAATTGTGTGTCGACCTATTCACGGCTCTGACCGTGTGTGTAATAGCTTGTATCTTAAGGGAACAAGCTACTGTTTGTTTTTGCATTACACTGGGTAACAGACGAATTCTCTGTACCGTATGTGTATAAAGGATCCTGAAGTCTGAGTTAGCCCGTGCTACGAATTCTAGCCGGAGTTAACGTTAGCTAATTGTATGTCGGCATATTCACGGCTCTGACCGTGTGTGTAAAAGCTTGTATCTCAAGAGAACAAGCTGCTGTTTGTTTTTGCATGCGTGGTGGCGGACGAATTTCTCCGCATCACATCTGTTAAAAGCCTTGAAGTCAAAAGTTAATCTAGACTACGAATTCTAGTCGGAAACTAACTTTTGACATAACCCTTTTGAACTTTCGGAGTAGCTAACCGGAAAGTTTCAAACGTTGTCCAACACAACGGAGGTTGATTAAAAATATCCGCGCACGTTAAATACTGCGTCGGAACGAATCCCAGTCACTGTATACTAGTGTTGGAATAGTTGTACAAACTGTGAGATTCCTTTGTAAAGCCTGAAGTAAAGTAGGGTTTGTTTTTAGCTCTTGCTAACTGGTAGCCTCGAGCTACTCCTTTGTTGTGCGTGTAAAACGCGTGTTTTTGTGTCCGCGGCACAAGACAGGGCGTGCACGTGTGTGCTGAGTGGTAAAGTAACGTGTCGAGACACCGACCGTACTTTTGTGCATTGTTAAACACTGTTTCAAACGTGTTTGTTGAAGCTAACAGCGTTAGCGTAAACTTTGTTGGGCGTAAGCCGCCATCTTTGTTAGTGACGTAATCGCTGACATAGAGCCTCGTCATTTCCGGTGACGTACCCCCGCCATCTTGGTTGGGGCAAAGCCTCTGGAACCCCAGTAAGGCTAACTTCCTGTGGCTAACCAAGTAGCCAAAACTCTTCTCTGTGGTCATAACTTAACAGCGCCCCTAGTGTTCGCCAAGTGGAATTACAAAAATAAACGACAGTCTGCAGTGAGCCAAACAGATTAACAATCATTAATGAATTGCAACTTAATGCATTTAATCTCTTTAATCAACATTTAAACGAAATTAATTAATTAATTGATTCATTAATTAATTAACTTTTTACAAATTTACACAATTTTCTTTTAAATTCAAAATCAAAACAATTTGGACTTTTGTGTGCTTTCACCTTTATATTTACAAATTCGTTAACAGCTATTTAACATTCTCAATTTTAATCATATTTTATAGGGCTTACAACAATAGCTTAATTAAATTAAGCTTAATTACAATTAAAATCTAAATCCCAAAATAAAACCAACTGAGACAAAGGTTTAGATTAGCAATAATACGTTTTTATAAAGAAGTACTTTAAGTACAACAATAATTTATAAGTAGTTATTTTATAAAAGGAATTTTTTTTTTTTTCATATAAAAAAAAATTAATTTTTTAAAAACTTTTTATTCTTTTGTTTTATTGTTTTTTCCTTTTCGCATTAACTACTTATACTTCCCAAAGCCGTCCAGCAAATAATAAAATCAAATAAGTCTTCAATTCTCAAAATGGCAAAATACGCCGAGAGTCCAAGCCAGTATGGCAATATTGGTACTTTGACCCAAGTCATCAGTACCCTAACTGAAGATTTCCTGCCTATGTTTTTCAATGTGGTTACCCAATTAAAGATCATAGACCAAGATTATGATCGAGTGAAAGCACAGCTAATCACTGAACAAAGCAACCAAACTCAACTGAAAGCTCAGCTAACTCAAGTAACTGAGCGTCTCCAAAAAGTGGAAGCACAACTGCTCGACGTCCAAGCTCAGCGCACCGACGCTGAGTCACGACCGAGATATCTGTCAGGTCAGCTGCCTGGAGAAGAAGTAAGACCTTCCTCTGCCCAGCCTGAACCAGACTTAAGGAGTTTCACTCCTTCCCAACATGGTACTGCAACCAGCAGAGAAATCCATAAACTAATAACAACTTTTAAAGCAAATCAGAAAGCCATCCTCGACAAGGATGTAGAACTACAAGCAGCCACTTTAAAAATAGACAAGCTAGAAATAACCTTAGCTGACGTCGCTGTGCGACCTCCCTTAGAAGAGTTTCTTAAACTCCAACTGGACCACAACAGAGCAAACTCCCTGTTGGAACAAGCTCACATCAAAATCCAAAAACTTGATGATAAAGTGAATCAATTCCACCAAGAGCGAACCCAAGATTTGAGCCAAATAGTAAGTCTCAAATCCCAGTTGTTAACAGCTCAAGATAGCATCAATCAGCTGCAACAACAAAACCAACAACAAGCAGACGAGTTAAATAAAACTCAAAAAGAGCTTCTATTAGTCCGCCAGCTAAAGCTAGAAGAATCTAGCCACACTCCTCTTAGGAGCCCTCCTAGTCCAGTTTTAGTGGACTCACTTGAAACAATCAAGCCTAGTAGGCCGTCCCAACCGGGACCTTCCTGGGAAGCCCCGCCTTCCTTACATGTGACCGTCAACCCCACGGTCCAGGCCGCATATGCGCCCACGAGCACGACTCCACAAGGGGTCAGTGTTCTCAGCGAGCCCAAGCCTCAGTCCAGCATGTCTGTAAAAGACTTGGACAAAATTGCTCGCAATATCTCGCACTTTGAACCCAAACCCAATGGGTCTCACGATACAGCTGCATACTTAAAAGACATTGATTTCCACCTTGAAAGGTACCCAAATGCGACACTACAAGACAAAATTTACTTAATTAAAATCACATCTAGTCGCGAAGTGAAGAATTTCATAGACCGCCAGCCTGCCCATGTCCAGTCAAACTTCCAAGCCCTCTGTCAAGCCTTGACGAGGGAGTTTGAAGACCCAGTGGCAGCTACTGGCTTATCTGCAGCTATTGCCATTAAACAGGGCAGACAAGAACCTCCTCAAGTGTATTATGCACGTTTGAGGAAAGCATATTTTGGAGCTCGCAATGAGCCTGAAATGGAGGAAGACCCAAGCTTTAAAGCCTTGTTTGTAGAGAACCTCCATCCAAACACAAGCCATCAATTAGGTGTAGCGGCCTGTCCCAAAACGCTAAACAGCTCACAACTACGTGACTTAGCGGCCAAAGGTTTTGCTAAACTGAAAAAGTCCGCTCACCGACCTTCCGATCTGGCTGTGTTTAACTTGACCCGCCATGCAACCATAGAGCCTAAGGGGGGTCCACAAACATATCCAGATGACGGTCAACGACCGGAGTCCAGACCTTTCCCCAAAAACAAGGGACAGACTTCTTTTCCGTCTGACCAAAGACGGCCATTTCAGAACGGACCGTATCGAGACAACCAACCAAGGTTACAACCACGGTCAAAACAACAGACTAACCAGCGTCGGGACTACCCAAATTCTTTTAACCGACCTGACAAAGAGAGAAACAAAGTCTCTCCCACGGAGAAACCTTGGACGAAATCAACTACTCCAGGCGTTTCCCCCACGGAAAACGAGAAACTATTCAGTGTACTTGCCCAATTCTTCCGTGACCATGGCTATGACAAACAAGGCCGAAGCCATCATTATGACTAGGCATGGCCCAGACAAATGACTCACGCAATGACTACTCTAGACCAACACAACATTAATTGACAGCCTTTTGTCGGTGCCCGACATTACTGTCTTGGTAGTTTGGGAAAACCCCAACACTTCACCTACCTGCATTGGCATTTCTGCCATTAATAATCGTCCTTCTTTTCAACAACTTCTTGGCGCATTCACTGCCAAGTATGTTAACCTATGAAGCCTTGGTTGACACCGCAGTAGACGTTTCAGTCATGTCAAGTACATTATTCCTTCAGCTTCAAACCTTGACTCAGGAAGCTGGTTGCACATTGCACTTGCAACGCTATTCTTTGGGAACAAATTTTCTCCCTCACGCCACTTTCTTAAATTCAGTGGTTTTACTACATTGGACCATCGGTCCCATGCAACTGGTCCATCCAGTCTACATATTCTCTGTGGAGTTAATTCCACTTCTTATAGGCCAAGACCTACTAAACTGTTTTGAGCCATTGATCGTTTATCAACGGTTCCAAATCTGGGCACAGGTCCGACGACCTCTCCCAGCACTTTCGTCTTCACAGTTTTCGGTTCAGGGTTACACCCTGAACCAAATTAATCTGTCACCCCCACCATTCACCAGATGATCCACTGGTCGAAGGGGGGAGTCCTACTTCAAAATGTCACAACTAAGGACGCCGTCCTCACACTTTAGGCTGACAAGTCAAGCCATCAGTTCTGCTTTCTTTGAGACCCTTCAACGGAAACAAAACGACCTCTAGCGAATCCCTAAGTCGTTCCGTTTTCCATTACACACTGAGTCTCCTAACTTTAGCACCGCCAGAGGCGTGTGCAGCTTGAATCTTCAATGAAGCCATCTCACCTTGGTCCTTTACAGGGGCTAAACTCCATGCATGCCCCCTAGACCCAAAAAACCTGATGTCAGGCTAACCAGTCCCTGACACATACGGTATCATAAGTGAAGATTATGCTATTGCTCCAGCATCAACTAAAACATTCCCATCCGGCTCGACATTCACTCATGCCGGGTGGCACCGCATTTTCATGCCTTTTTTCCAACCCTCGCCAGACTTTTGCAGTCTTGGGTTGTCCTTAGAGGCCACGCCTCTTCTTGATGCTTCCAAAGCAACTTTGATTTTGGTCCACCAAAAAAAGGTCCAGGGCCATTCACGCACCCCTGGCCTAGCTATGACAATTTCATGACTCATAACCTCCCTCCCAACCCACCCTTTCAGACGTTATCCGGTGACTCTCTGATGCTACGGCCAATCCGAGTTCACCTGACTATCTGACATCTGACCCTGACCTCGACGACCTCATGTCGCTTCACCACAAGCTGCGTCTGGTCAAAGACCAGCTCGTGTGTGTCTCCGAGAACCACACCCCTTCTCGGTCCGTGGTTCCTCGTAGCCAAAGGGGGGTAATGGTAGCATATGCTCATGACGCACCTTGCGTGAAACACCGAGGTGTCAAAACAACATCCGACGCCCTGCGGCGGATCGTTTACTGGCCACACATACACAACGATGTGGTGGCATATGACCAAAACCAAATCAAAAGACATAACGACTCGACGAAACTAGTCAGTGTAACTAAAGGGGGGTGAAGCTAATCTCATCCAAAACAACCTGTATCATGTAAACTGTCAGTTTTTTTTCTCCCTTACACAAAATCTATGACAGCTTAAAACCAATCCTAATACAATTATGATTCAGGTTCTCATAAAATGTTCGTTACAGAGTTAGCCTCAACCAATGGTAACTCGTAACCCACTTACAAAATTAATCGTGCTCTGTATTGTGCCCTCAGAGAACGATGGTGCTACCGCTGCCTTAGGCTTCCTGTTTATCATTGGCACGTCAACTGTTAATGCTGTTAGCCTTAACACTGTTAAATAACAAATCACTGAATTACAAGCCGTAATTCCACTCATCCGCCAAGGCATGCTAAAACAAACTATTAATCATTAAGACTAAGCAAAACCCTTAGAGGCACTATCTATCTGGTTAACACCCACAGTGTAACCCTTAATCAAACCAGGCGCACTGTGGATGCTTTTCTTTCCGTAGTACAAAATTACTACGCTCACACGCAGATCATCGCCATGCTCATGAATGACATGCTGCGTGAAATCAGCTTTTCAGTAGATGGTCTAGCTATGGGAAGAACTTCCCCTTACCTAGTACCTCTCTACATGGTCGAGGGTATTTTGAAAAATGCCCTATCTGGTTCAATCATTTCTATCCAAGCCCACTTGGCTTACTCTCTTGTTAGCGCTACGGTATTATATGTTAACCCTGAGTTCCATGAAGTAGACTTTTTAGTCACCCTGCCTCTCATCAATTTCCGCAACATTTATCGCTTAAAAGATGTGGTAACTGTTGGCACTTGGCAGGAAAGACACCTATGTGTGGATTAATATCCCATCGGTGGTTGCATACCACGATAGCAACCTTAGCCGTATTTGGCTCCTAACCTACATATGTGTACTCTGACAAGAGACATTCATTATCTGTGCCCCAGCAAGCCGTTCATTAGAGATGTTACGGAGGGGATTTGCGGTTTAAAAACCCATGTCAGATAATGCTCGGTGTAGAGCTGAAGCTCCGCCCAGGTATCATATACCATCTGAAGCTTATGAGAACAAAGCTGAAGTGTCCCAATTCTTCAGTCAATATGAATTCAAAGTGGACCCAAAATTTCAACAACAGCTTTAGTCCGAGGGAACTCAGACCATTGACCTTACCACCGTAGACGCTACCCTGCATGTAATTAATACTGATACTAACATATCAGAAACTCCTCTCACATGCTCATCAGCCTAGGATATTTACTGTCCTTCAAATTAACTTACCTTCATCGTAAGAAAACCTATCAATTTAAGCAAAGCATAACCAAGTTCAAATTACGGTACCCCCGAATCTTCTGCCGTAAAACGACAGGGACATCCGAGTCCCCAGCCGCGAGGAAACCAGTCCATGATATTTTTGACTTAGAAGACAATCTTGTATAAATCAGATGATTAAGTCATGGAACAGAGAAAATAATGCTCACAGTTTAACCTATGTTTCTATGTTTTAACCAAACCTCTGTTCCTTATGCTAAATTTTACCCTCGCGTGTCCAACCTAGACACCTTTGTTTTTTTTTTTGCTTTCTCTGTCATTACTAATTACTTAGGTAAATTAGAGTGTGTGTGTTCTGTCACCGAAGGTGTATGTTTTTCTTCCTGTCTGTGTCTGTGACACTAACGCACTAATTCAAGCGTCCAGAATTATGTACCAATACTACAGGAAAACACACCAACTCAGGTACTGTCAGAAGCATGGTTGTCGAGTGTGCTGCGGTTCCAGATCCACCAGTTCCTGGCTCACCGGAATCCTGGTTCCTGCCGTCTCAGAGGACACCTGCTCCTGTCCTGTGGTGTCTGTTTTCCACTGTTTCAGGTGCTCCTGCCCCATGGTGCATCTGCATCGACCCTTCCTGTCTCCACTACATCTGGACCCAAGTGCACCTGTTCACCTCAACTCCCGTCAGACTTTGGACTTCGCCACGACACTCCACGAACGCTGGACCATCGTGTCGAAAAGGGGGGATGTAGCCGGATGACGGTGGAGTGAGTGAACAGACTCAAAAAACAGAATTGTAAACTACACCACCTCCCTCTCTCTGGGTCAAACCACATTCCTTAACCACCATTCTGATTGGGTGATACCCAGGGCAGTGCCTGGACATCCTTTGCAAGTGACATTTATGATGACGAATAATCTTAAAGAATGGAGACTATTCTAATTTAAAGCACCCAGGACAATAAAAACTTAGGCTCACTTTCTTCTGTTCATCATCAAGAGCCATCCTCACCTGTCGTGGTAACTGAGAGCACCCCAGATATCATGTTTACACTTGGCGACCCCTTTTGCCCCTCAACATCTGTGTCCCATCATTCCTGTTTACCCCGAGGTGGAGGCATCCTAGGGACAAAAGACTGATTTGCAAGATCTGTATCTTTTGCCGTAATTACTAGTTTCACAGAAATGTGTCAATGTTGGTTTTACTCCACAGGGTACCTCTTTCATGTATATCTATGCCCAAGCCATTTGCCTGACCTGTGGGTTCATATACATGTGTCCTATTTGTGTTCATGTTGAAAGTAAGAATATTACTGTTTATAGCATGTCCACATAATGGTATTTAGTTTATTAAGGCTGAGTGAGGTTAAAGGTGATGTATAAAGTTTAAGGATCTTATTTAAGGATCTTATTTAAAGTTGGGAGAAGTCTTCTTACAAGTCTGCATGAGGTCCTCTCTCCCTCTCCTAAGGGGGGGAGAGAGAGGTGATACTCTGAAATATGTAAATGACCAGCACAAGGAGGCGGTTTCCCGCTCAAAACGGACAAAGGAAGGCACGGCCCAAAGAGATCAATAACTCATCAATATGTACGAGAAGGATGGAATGGGTTGGCCCCTGGCCAAACTATAAAGGAAGAAGATCCAACTTCTCCGGGGAGTCTTTTCCATCTCGGGAGTCTTTTCCACCTCTCCCAGGCTCTCACAGAGAAGAGCTTTCTCCACCTCTTCTGAGCTCTCACCTAAGAACAAAGAGCTTTCTCCAAGGAGTCTTGACCATCTCCTTGGCTCTCAGAGCTGTTCCATCTTCTCCTGGCGAGCTTTCCAGAACCAGCTGCCAGAGCCAGCTGTGAACCTCCTCCAGCCAGCAGAACTTCAGAACTTCAGAACTTCAGAGCTTCAGACCTTCAGGCCTCCAGCGCAAGCACGTCGCTTCACAGCCTGTTCCTGCTTCGAACTACGTCAGAAGACTTCATCCATCCGCCGTCAAGGCCGTGCCAGTTGCTGCATCCGCACCGCAACAACTTGTAAGAAAACTTGCTCCTGATTTATCTGAGTTGGTGTTATTCCAAGTTAAGTAGGTTTACCTCAACGTAACCTCACTAACATTATAATCTCTTGAATATAGCTATCTGCCAACTTAATTTACATATTCTCCTGTCCATAATCTCCTGCTCCTTTGGTTGTATTTGTCTCTTGTCTTTATGTTATTTGTGTGTCTTAGTTTAGTTAATAAAGTATTTATATGTATATAAATCCATTGCCTCAGTTGTGCTTTGTGTACTATTATTCACACATGGGTTCACTGTCCCGTCACAAAGTTCTATCAACCTATGCAAGATTTCCAAATTATTGTTTGGGTTAATTTACGTTTAAGGTTCAATAGTCAGATGCAGGCATCTTCAACTATAAATCTGTAATTGAATTAATCTAGAGACCAACGCTCTATGTTTAAAAATAATTTGGCTTACTATTGCTACAGCTGTGACACACAAATCAACAGCACATGCATTTTCAGTGCAAGCAAGCAAATTTACACCCGTTATTTGTGATCTTAGTAAATCAGGCCCTTAGTGTCCTGTTGACAATATACAGCTTTAACCACTCCAGTATCCATGTGTGGCATTGAGTCATAGTCTTTGTGGTAGTTCATTCAGGCTTTGCACAGGTTGGTGTTCCCGGTCTGACAGTCTCAGGTGATTGCCCTGTCAACCAACAGCTGGTGTTTGACTCCTCTGGTGTTTGGCTCCTCTGGTGTTTGACTCCTCTGGTGTTTGACTCCTCTGGTGTTTGGCTCCTCTGGTGTTTGACTCCTCTGGTGTTTAGCTCCTCTGGTGTTTGGCTCCTCTGGTGTTTGGCTCCTCTGGTGTTTGGCTCCTCTGGTGTTTGACTCCTCTGGTGTTTAGCTCCTCTGGTGTTTGACTCCTCTGGTGTTTGACTCCTCTGGTGTTTGGCTCCTCTGGTGTTTGGCTCCTCTGGTGTTTGGCTCCTCTGGTGTTTGACTCCTCTGGTGTTTGACTCCTCTGGTGTTTGGCTCCTCTGGTGTTTGGCTCCTCTGGTGTTTGACTCCTCTGGTGTTTGGCTCCTCTGGTGTTTGACTCCTCTGGTGTTTGACTCCTCTGGTGTTTGACTCCTCTGGTGTTGCTGCCAGTTCCTTTCTGTGCTCTGCTCATGCATTGATCCATGTGCCTACTTAACTTAGCCACTATGGTGCCTGATAAGGGCTTCCATGTCGTGCTGAGGCAGGTTATAGGTCAGGTAGAAGGATGGTGTTCCCTTCTGGGGGTCCTTCATGATAGGGACTGTCCAGCCTTGGGCTAGCCTCTCTGGGTGGGGCCCAAATAGTAGTCGCTATTATTATTGACATTAGCAGTGTTCATGAAGTGCAGAGACCTATTCCTTCTGGTTACTCATTCTGTTCATCTTGTAGGCGAGCAACTGTTGTTGCTGTATACCTCAGCTGATTGGTAGTAGGGATCGTTAGCAGTTCAGTGTTCAGGTCCTCCAGCAGAGACTGGTACTTTGTTACTTTGCCTTGGTAATTGAGTTTCCCAGGACTGCTCTCTCAGATCACCTGCCCTTACGTTAAGCTTTGGGGTGTGGTACCCAATCTCGGAGGATGATGAAACCACCCCCAAACTGCCTTGCTCCCTCTTGCTGCAGCATCTTTCTACTTTGGATCAATCTCTAGTTGTGATAGCGGCTTTGTTATTTCTGATATTCAAACATTGAGCTAGTAGCTATTTCCTAGTCAGTGGAGATGTAGGGTTTCAAAACAACCACATATCCCCTCTCACTGAGGTTGCTATTGTAGTAGCACTCCATCAGTGTTATAGTCTCCACCTTCCGCGAGTGTCTTGGTACCCCAGTTCCTCAGCACCTGATGCTGACCATATTGTCCCACATGTCATTCAAGCCATTATGACTCTATCATTTGAGGTATCGCTCATTCTGAGATAAAGGGATATAACATTCAAGGCATTGCCCAAGGACCTGCCTGGATGTTATTTTTACACTCACAGGATTCAAAACCCAGGCTCTCGCACGAAACAACATAAACATCACTAACAACTTGGACACAATTCATGAGTTAAGACGGCCTGAACACACCAGTGGTCAGCTGAGTTCACAGCACTCAGTACTGAGTGTATCCACCACTGGCATCTTGTAAAGTGGATTGTTGGAGAATACTGATAGTGGCTTGCAGAATGTTGTCCCATTCCTCCTGCAGGGCAACTTGGAGCTTGGAACTGGATCATGTTGTCCGACCCGTTGATCCAGAACGTTCCAAAGTGTTCATGAATTGTGACATCTGTGGCATTGTGACTTGTGACGAAAGTGTCTGACCAACTTGATGTTATGCTGTTATGCTCTATGCAGCTCAGGAGTGGAACACCTCACAGTGGAGTAGTCTGACAGGTACAGCTCAATGAGAGTTGAGTCAGAACTGAGCAAAACAAATCATACACCTATAAACACCTATAAACACTAGACACGGTTTGTGGGTATATTTCATTATAGGTCAATTTAACTTAGCATTTTCAGTTTGTTTTTGCTCTCTCTCTCTCTTTCATATATATATATATATATATATATATATATATATATATATATATATATATATATATATATATATATATATATGTATATATATATATATATATGTATATATTCAGCCTTAAAAGACACACAAAAACCAGAACTGAATGGGTTGTAAACGTTACAGTCAGTTTTCTGTGTGACCCCTGACCCTGCTGTACATACTACAGTAAAGTATGAACAGCAGTAAAAAGTTTCACTGAAAAAAACAGCCTCTATAGTTAGTTCTAGCTTCTTAGTGTGACCTTCCATCTTTAATCCTTTTGTTCAGTTTCTGATATTTAATTCCAGGTTTCATTCAACACGTCAGATGTTTCTAACAGTTTCTGCTGCTTCTTGTCATGGGGTCAGAGGTCACACTAAATATTGACTTTAACTTTAACCCATTTAATTCTGTTTTTTTCTGTGTCTTTTAAGGCTGTGTACATATTTCTTGATTTCTTGTTGTGTCTGATGAAAACAGACTGAGAAATAAATATGCATTTGAACGCTGCAAAAATAACTAAAGGACGAACAAAACTTTGGCACAGTACTGTGTGTGTGTGTGTGTGTGTGTGTCTGTGTGTGTGTGTGTGTGTGTGTGTGTGTATACACTATATACTGACTGTAGAGAAAGAAAAACAAAAGGCGAGTGTGAGATGGCAGCTCCCACCTCTTCTCTCCAAATTCCACTCCATCCATCCATTATTCAGTATAGCTTCAGGTCAAACTCTGTCTCCTCTTGACAACCCCCCTGCTTTTTTCTATACAGTATCTCCCATTCCTCATCCTTCCATCTGTAACCCTTTACTTTTCTCTATGCTGTTCCTGTCTCCATGCCTCACTGCCACCTTTTCATATTCAACAGAAATGACATAAACTATGAAATGTAAATATTTTTACTGTTTATGCAGTTTTTAAAAAAAAAAAAGATTTTAATTAAAAGGCATGGAGACATAGTAGTTTATAATTTTAAAAAAGTTCTTTCTTCCTCTCTGTTCTGTTACCCTGACTTCCTTTTCCCTCTTTATGTATAAAGAAAAGGTCTTAAAGGCTCTTTTTCAAAGGAGCAAAGTGTAGAAAAAATATAGGCAAATGTACAAATTTAAAATGCCAGGTTTTATTCATATGCAGCCTTTACATGTTTCATTTGTAAACTCCTGAAGGTATTGTGTCATTATTGACCTATGTGTGTATGACTCCCTCCAACACTTCCCACCGTTGAAGTTCCTCTCTTGGATAAAATTGACAATAACTGTGCAAAAAAAAAAAAAAAAAAAATTCAGAGATTTGTGCAGCAAATATATTTTCAGAGGACAGGTCTCTGAACTAACAAAAGCAGAGCTGCCAGACAGAAAAAATATCCAGTTAGAGATGAGTTCAAATGTGCAGGCATTCAGTGATTCAGCAGGGCTATTCTTTTCTTCTCTTCTTCTTGGTCTCAGTTTTACATAATACCTGTCATTCCTTTGCTGCAATAATTAATATGCGCTCAACTAAATAGATTTCAATGGTTTTGATGGGTTTTGTTCTGTATCACTATGATCATGTTACATGGAAAATGTTTCCTCAGTGTGACTCAAACCTTTTTGATCAGATTCCAACTTACATATTTACATTTATCCATATATATTTACATTAATCCAATAAAATACTCGACGCACTTGATCGATGTGTCATTTCTTTTTTTCACCTACTCCTCCAGTAACATTACAAAAGCAATTGTTTTCCAGCTTTTTATTTTTGTGAGGACCAAGATGATCCAGATTTCTATTTCTACACATTCACTTTGAACCATTAGAGCGTCGTGGTAAATCTAAGAGATGTGGTTAGGTTGAGCCATACAAACAACTTAGTAGAGTTCGAAAAAGGTTAAAGAAGAGATGTCAGAAAGACAAGAAGAGACAATGGAAAACAAACAGCATGAAAGGGGACATGATCTGTAAACTTTGGTGTTCCACTATATCCACCACAGTTGCCTCCTACTAAAGATTTTCCTACTGAACAATTGACTGGCCAATGTCCACTCACTTTGAAAAAATACCAATATGATGGCAGCCCCACCTTTGAAAACAGATGCCAATGGCTCATGACAGGTTCATTATTCTGAGCCTTTCAACCATCAAGTCATCTCACCCTCTTTAAAGCTGTCTCACCTTGACAACTTAGCCAGTGTATGCTGATGTATGACAAATTTGGTATGTTGGTATTGAGGACTTGCAGCTGATGTCACTGGCCATGTGATTGTTGTTTACACCGCCATACTGGTAAGCACGCTATCTGGATCCAGAAAGTCAGAACTGTTGCTTTATATTGTGTTTTTCTTTGGACTCATGTTTGCGTGTTTTGTTATTTGCGAGTATGTCTGCTTGTGATAAAGGCACCATAGATGAGTTTCAATGTTTACTAACAACAGTGATACACGGGCAACTCGGAGGCAAAAAGACGAGTACCAGCTCCAGCCGGCTCACATCAGCTGTACACCTCCAGGCTCTCCCCCGGAACTCGTGAATGAGCCGATATGTTAGCTTTAAAACGGTCCATTAACTGTGTCTGTCCAAAAGCTGATCCCATCTTCTCTTTCATGGCCACATCGGGAAGGCTGTCCCATAGTGGAAAAGCAGACTTGCACAGATGGGTGGGGAGTATTGTCACCAGCTCCCCGCTGAACTCACTGGTGTCGCCCACTGTAGCTCCAACTGCCACTTCCATCTGCTTCACCCAGCTGAGGAAACTCTGGCGGCCATTGTCAGCAAAGGGAGCAGGTAGATCCACAATCACAGTCTACCTCATCCACACCAAACTCTCTTTTCCATGTCTTTATGGACCTTACTTCTTGCACTGGTGCACAGTCATGTTGGAACAGGAAGGGGCCATCCCCAAACTGTTACCACAAAGTTGGGAGCATGAAATTGTCCAAAATCTCTTGGTCTACTAAAGCAGAGGGTGTTATAGCTGCAAAGGGTGGACCGGCATCATATTAAACCCTATGGATTAAGAATGGGATGGCACTGAAGTTCATATGCGAGTCAAGGCAGGTGAGCCAATACTTTTGGCAATAAAGTGTATGTCTCATACTCAGGCCATAAGTTTTAGGTGAGTTATGTGATCGTGCCACATGTGTCATATCTGTCTGTTTTCTCTGCTTTTTTCTCTGCTTTTTTCCCTGCTTTTTTCTCTCTCTGACCTCTTACCCTGACACACCTCCTAATTATCATGATTCCATTCACCTGATGAGCGCACCTGCGTCTCATTAGGGGTGGTGTGTATATATTCACTGCTCTGATGTCTGTCGTTGCCAGATTGTTTTCTACCCCGTGTGAAACACTCCAGCGTTGTTCTTGCCTTATTCTCCGTGCCTGATCCTGTTCGTCCCTGACCTGTCCTGCCTACCCGTTGCCTGATCCCCTGCCTGATCTGTCTGCCTGGTTTTGCCTTCTTCGTCCGTGCCCTGGTACTCGACCTGCCCTTTGCCCCTGACCACGTCTCTTCGTCCGCCGCCTGGTACTCGACCTGCCCTTCCTCCTAGACCACGTCTCTGACCGCCGCCTGGTATCGACCTGTTTCCGCCTCAGACCCTGTCTTCAGTCACTGCCCCTCTGGATTCTACGGTCTCTCCGGTTCCTGGATTATCTGCCTGTCCCCGACGCCCCCCTTTGCCTAACCCCTGTTGGTTTACTGAGACTGTGTTTGTGACTTTGTTTAAAACTGTGAACTGTAACACTGAACTCCTGCTAAGCTTCAGTAAAAGCTTTTCTAACTCTTACCTCAGTGTCGGTCTGCATCTGGGTTCCCGTTGTACCCGTTACAACATGGGTTACACATGTTACTTGTATGTTACTCATAAATTGAAATACATGGAGATAATGTCTAGTGTATCCCAAACTTTTCTCTAAGCTATGAGTACATGCTTAGAACCAATGTGTAACTTATATTCAACTTACGTACACACCACAACCACATTATGTCAATCAACTACAGTTTACTATGGTTTGGGCCTTTGGTCACATGACACCGGCGTTGTCGGTGCCTGAAATGGTATTTTTGGAGAATGGGTCCCAGAGCATAAACATGTCCCAGCTCCACCCTGGTGTTGGTGTATGGAAAGGACCAACACCACTGTATGGAAACCATGACGACTATAGTACCATGTGACCAGAAGAAGAAAACCAAGGACGGAATCTCCTGCACACGCTCAGTGCATTCTTCTGTGGTTTGAGTGTATCCTGCCATAGGCTCTGTCTGTGTTTGTGTACAGCACCACATATAGGTGTGGCATACATATGACGCCGTTTAACCCAGTTGGACCGTTTCCACCGTTTCCGTGGACGCACATATTTATGGAAACCATATGTGTATGGATGACAAAGTTGTCTTCTGGATGTAGCCTTATCTCCAACACACACTGATGTCTGTAGACATATGTGACGTGTTCTGGACACCTCTTCCAGACACAAAGAGTTTCAGCACCTCCCCTCTGGACAGCGACAGCAGGAGATAATGGCTGTTTCTCAATACGTGTTCTTGTCTGTCTGTTCTTCTGTTCTCGCAATCTCGTGAAACGTCATCAGTCACGGCCCAAGTAATCATCAAGGTGTGACAGGGCCTTTACAGCTGTAGTGTGGAATCATATTTGCTAGGCCTGTAATGGTACACAAAATTTTTGGTTCGGTTCGTTTTCGGTTTTGAAAGCCACGGTTCAGTTCGGTATGGGAAGCAGGAAAACCCCTCAAAATGTCTTTAATGCATTTATTATGAATTTTTGAACATTTTTCCCCCAATTTTTGGAGACAATAGAATATAGAAAAACAGGAATAACATAATTCTGCTGCTATAAATCAAATAGAAAATCAAATAAATTATTAATATTACTAAATGTATTTTAAAGATTAATATTGCACTTTTCCCTGAAAGGTAGTTTTGAACAAACAGCAAAAATCAAATCACAATTCTGTCAGTTCACATTCTGCAGAAAAATAACAAAAAAATTCCACATGAAGTGCAACATTAACAAGAGGGCAAACTGGTATTCTGTTTAAACAAACTGAAGAGAAACACTCACAACAAAATTAACCAAATTATTTATTTTAGGACAGCGAACAAAATGTTTAGGCCACTTTGTGTATCTGTGTGTGTGTGTTTGTTCTGCATCGACCAATGTCTTTCCTTCCTTTTTCTTTTTCTCAACACACTGTGCCATTTGGGTACAGCTGTGTACCGAACCAAACCGGTGCGTACTGAAATGGTTCGGTTTGGTA
Source organism: Sphaeramia orbicularis (assembly GCF_902148855.1). NCBI lineage: Eukaryota > Metazoa > Chordata > Actinopteri > Kurtiformes > Apogonidae > Sphaeramia > Sphaeramia orbicularis. The sequence continues at coordinate 4,798,108 of NC_043967.1, forward strand.
TGTGTACCGTTACAGGCCTAATATTTCCTTTCACTGGAAAAAAATTCTGTAATTCCCTTTAGCATAGTGTGAATCAGTGGTCTGAGAGGAAAAAATAACTGCATTCCTTTCTCTGGACTGATTTTGTTTTGAGACAGGTAGGACGTTTAAAACATAAAGACTGCTGTAATTTCCAGGTGCTGTTCAGGTTCGGTCAGACAGGATTCTCCTGCTTTTCCACGGTGGCTTTTCCACAGTTGCATAAAATAATGTCAGGTCATACTTAGGTTATATTTATAGGTTATATTTAGTCTTTTAATTTGGACCAGAAGGAGAGATCTGCAGAATTAGTTTGTATTTGTCTATTTATTTGTATTTAAACCTTTTTGCACTTTTTGCCCTGATTTTGTTTCCTGCAGCTTTAAATGTTCAAAAGCCTCCACCAAACACTTCAGCTCCAGACCAGAGCAATTGAGAGAAAATTGCAACACGCTTTGATGTCGTTGCTATGGTGATCAGGTGGTTCATGTAAGCCTCAATAGTTCCACTGCATTATTGCATGGAAAATATCCAAATAAACCACACACAAGTCTAGTTCCAACCGTTGGGTCACTACTGTATGTACAGGGTGGGGAAGCAAAATTTACAATGAACATTTAGTTGTTTTTTCTCAGCAGGCACTCCGTCAATTGTTTTGAAACCAAACATATATTGATGTCATAATCATACCTAACACTATTATCCATACCTTTTCAGAAACTTTTGCCCATATGAGTAATCAGGAAAGCAAACGTCAAAGAGTGTGTGATTTGCTGAATGCACTCGTCACACCAAAGGAGATTTCAAAAATAGTTGGAGTGTCCATAAAGACTGTTTATAATGGAAAGAAGAGAATGACTATGAGCAAAACTATTACCAGAAAGTCTGGAAGATACTATTAAAGAAGAATGGGAGAAGTTGTCACACGAATATTTGAGGAACACTTGCGCAAGTTTCAGGAAGCGTGTGAAGGCAGTTATTGAGAAAGAAGGAGGACAAATAGAATAAAAACATTCTCTAATATGTAAATTTTCTTGTGGCAAATAAATTCTCATGACTTTCAATAAACTAATTGGTCATACACTGTCTTTCAATCCCTGCCTCAAAATATTGTACATTTTGCTTCCCCACCCTGTATGTTTGTGTCAGTTGGGCTTTTGAGTAGTGGGGTGACCACTGAAAGGACTAACTTTATGACTTTGAAAAGTTTTACATTTGATATAGACTTATCCATCTGGTTTTTATAACTACAGCAAGTAGGTCTACGAAATGAGCACAGGACAAATAAAACTACTGACAGGCATCACATGAAACCATTATGAAACGTTAATAAATGACAAATAGAATCAAATAAGTGTCAAAGTGGACCCATATTTGTACCCACAGTAAATGACACTAATGATCACATGACCTCAGCTGACAAACTGAACCCAACACCACCAGGTTCAACAGAACAGCTAAAACGGTACTTTACCTTAGAACCTCTATCATTCTAGTTCTAGTGGTTCCATGTGAACAGGTGGACCAGTCCAACTATCTAACTATAGGACTACAGCTGAAAATCCAACAGAAAAGTTGGATAAGATAGAAATGGATCCAAATGCTAACACAGACCAAAGAAAACGGAATTTACAACAGTAATGTCACTAATACAGGAAATACACTGGATCAGTGGGAAGATGACCATATCTGATCAACTTAGAGCTGGAGTTGGTAGATCAGCACAAATACAAATGAATGTATCTGAGTTAGAATGTGTGGAAGTCTATGGAAGTGCCACCACTCTGTTTTCTCTACCGCTCTGACCCAGACCAGGTTTGTTTTTCTACCTCCATATTTCTGTCAATCCTGGAAGCTCATCATATGACCTTCACATGGGTCAAACATGCCCAGAAACAGAGAAACAGGTGTTAACATAGATGATATTTTCCTATTCAACATATTATCAAAGCTTTACACTGGGGGTGTCAAACATAAGGCTCGCGGGCCATAAATGCCCTTCTGAGTGGTCTAATCTGGCCCCGCAGGATAGCTTTACGAAGTGCAAAAATAACACCGAAAATACTATTTTATACTGTTAGACTTTTTTTCCAAGATGGTGCTGCGTGACGGCAGCCTGTTGCAGCAGCTCTGATCCCTTTTTTACCTTTTGCGTCTATTTTTGTCTTTCTACCCAAAACTTTCTCTATCTTTCGCAGACGATTGTTCTCTGTTTGTGACTAATTAATGCAGCATTCTAGCTGTACTATTATCAGATATGCTCACTTACACTGTTGAGGAATTACTCCGCTACAAATGTGGAGCTGGCATACCCCCCGAGAGGATACCTGGGAAGATATGGAGAGGCACCTGCCGGAGGAAAAAAGACGGCGCTAAGGTAAGTGAGAGGACCGAGAGAGACAGGAGACTGAAGCCCTGTTTGCCATCGAGCATCATGGGAAATGTGAGATCACTTTCTAACAAAGCCGATGAACTGGCAGCCCTCGTAGACAACCAGCATGTGTACAGGGAGTGTAGCATGCTGTGCTTTATGGAGACATGGCTACATGGGGATATACCAGACAGCGTTATCGATCTGCCTGGCTTCTCACTGATCCGCTGACCGGGGGAAGCAGAGCGGTAAGAAGGGGGGGGGGCTCACTGTCTTTATTAGCAACAAATGGTGTAACCCCAGACATGTAACTGTGAAGGACTGTGTGTGCTCTCCAGATGTGGACCTCCTGGCAGTGGGACTACAGCCGTACTAGTTTTCAAACGCCATCATGGTGGTGGTTTACGTATCCCCATCAGCTGTTGCAGCCAGCGTGGGTGGTGTAATCCACTCGGTGATTGCAAGATTTCGGTCGCTTTATCCCAGTGTTCTCATCCTGATCAGCAGGGACTTCAACCTTGTCTTTCTCTCCTGCTCTGACTAACTTCACCCAATATGTGGACTGTGCAACGAGAGGGAATAAAAAACTGGACCTCCTGTATGCCAACGTGAAGGAAGGGTATATCTTTTCCTCTCTCCCTCCCCTTGGTGACACTTGGTTACCACCTACAGGCCGATAGTGGAAAAGCAGGTGGCCAGCACAAGGACTGTAAAGGTTTGGTCTGATGACACAGAGGAGGCATTACAGGAGTGTTTTAATGTCACAGACTGGGAAGTGTTCACAGAAAACTTTGGGGATGACATTGAGGGTCTCTCTCATTGCATAACAGACTACATAAAATTCTGTAAGGACAGCATTGTCCCTACAGAAGAAGTCCGCTGTTTTTCAAGTAATAAGCCACGGATCAACAGGGACATTAAAATCCTTCTTAACAGAAGAAGAGGGCGTTCATGGCCAAAGATCTTGAGGGACTCAGGGCTGTTCAAAAGGAGCTGAAGAAGAAACTGAGGGAGGCCAAGAACAACTATAAGGAGAAGATAGAGTCCAAGATGGGTCAGAACAGCACAAAAGAGGTGGGGAAGGAGATGAAGAAGTTAACAGGCAATGGGAAAGCCACACCTGGAGTCAAAGGTGGTCTGGATTTTGCTACAAAGCTAAACCTATTCTTCAGTAGGTTTGACACCGGTGGGAGTTCTGTCTGTGGACCTGTGTCTCCACCCACTGTTGCTACACCCATTCACACCTATGCTGTAGGCTCTGATCCCCTCACCAGCAACAACCTATCCCCCTCCCCCTCCCTTAGCTCATCAGCATCTCCAGTGGACAGCCCCCCCACACTCCACAGCCCCCACCCTTCAGACACTGACTTAACCCCCCCCAACTAGCTCCCATGGACCCATCGTCACCATTGGCCAGGCACAGGGGGAGCTCCAGACTGAGGAGGAACAAAGCCAGCAGGCCAGACATCATCAGCCCAAAGGTTCTCGGGGTGTGTGCTGGACAGAGTCTTTCAGCACCTCTTTAACCTCTCCTTGATATTGAGCCTATGAAAGACCTCCTGCATTGTCCCAGTACCAAAGAAAGGACATCCCAGCACTTTCAATGACTACAGTCCGGTGGCACTCACATCACACTTCATGAAGATATTTGAGAGGCTCATCCTTCAGCACCTGGTGCACTGCTCTCTCCCCTCCTGGACCCCCTGCAGTTTGCGTACTGGCAGCAAATGGGCGTGGAAGACGCCATCATCTTCCTCACACACAAGGCTCTGTCACATCTTGAGAACGTGGATAGATAAGATAAGATAAGATAAGATAAGATAAGATAAGATAAGATAAGATAAGATAAGATAAAATATGCCTTTATTTGTCCCACAAGGGGAAATTCCACTGTGAGAGTCACATTCTTTGACCTCTCCAGTGCTTTCAGCAGCATCCAACCCATCCTCCTGACAAACAAGCTGCTGGACATGCACCTCCACCCAGACATCACTGCTTGGATTTCAGACTACCTCACGGACTGGCTGCAGTATGTCAGGGTGGATGGCTGTGCATCTGAGGTGGTGTCAAGCAGCACTGGGGTGCCCCAAGGAACTGTGCTGGCTCCATTCTTCTTCACCCTCTATACCTCTGACTTCCGGTTCTACTCTGGATCGTGCCACCTCCAATTACAGAGGACTGGTGGAGAGCTTTATTGCGTGGAGCAGTCAGAACCACCCTAAGCTCAACATCAGCAAGACCAAGGAGATGGTGGTGGACTTTAGGAGGAACCAAGTTTACCTGTACCAATCACTATCCAGGGTGAAAAGGTGGAGATCATGGACTCATATAAGTACCTTGGGGTCCACATAACCAACAAACTGGACTGGTCTGACAACACAGATGGTCTGCACAAGAAAGGCCAGAGCAGGATGTTCCTCCTGAGGAGACTGAGGTCGTTTGGTGTCTGCAGCGGGCTCCTCAAAACCTTCTACCAGTCCATGGTGGCCAGTGCACTATTCTCTGCTGTAGTGTGCTGGTGGGGTGGTGTTAGGACTGGGGAGGGCAACAGGCTCAACAAGCTGGTGAGGAAAACCTGTTCTGTGGTGGGACTGGACCTGGACAGTCTGGACATGATGGCTGAGAGGAGGGTGAAGGACGGAACCTTAGCTGCTCTGGCTAACCAGACACTCAAGGAGCGAAGAGGATGCCACACAGTGAACTGTGGACTTCACGTTGTTGCCCTATGCCTTAAGTTTTTTTTTTGCTTTCCACTGTGAATAAATACAGGGCTAATTCATTACTTGTGACTCCAGCTATTCTTTTATTTGTCCTGATTGAGTCAAAGAGAGTCCTACGTTTATGTAACAATCAGTTCAGGGTGTTCAGGGGCCACATACAACTCAGTGTGATCTCAAGTAAAATAACATAATAACCTGTAAATAATGACAGCTCTAAATGTTCTCCTTGGTCTAATGTGAAAAAAGTTAAATTACATTATGAAAATATTTACAATTACCAACTATCCTTTTACAATAAAATGTGAAAAACCTCAACAAAAATGAACAACCTGAAATGTCTTGAGAAAAATAAGTGCAATTTTAACAAGATTCTGCCTTTTACTAAATGTGTTCGTTGATCCATTAATAATAAGCTGAGACATAATAACGTTGAAATTGCACTTACTTTTTCAAAAGATATTTCAGACTGTACATGATTGTTCAGGTTTTGCACAATTTTATAATGTCATTTAACTTTTGTAAAAAAAAAAGAAAAAAAAAAAAAGGGAAAAGTCTGAATTATTATTAATAGAATAGTATTGTACTGGTCCGGCCCACTTCAGATCACATTGGGCTGTATGTGGCCCCTGAACTAACATGAGTGGGACAGCCCTGCTTTACACAAACCACCTCATTCTGAAAGACAGCTGTCTGTGACCAGCAGTGTTGGGCAAATTACTTTTTAAAAAAAGTAATTAGTTATAGTTACTTCCCAAAAAAGTAATTGAATTAGTAAAGGAATTACTCCTTCATAAATGTAATTAGTTACCAGGGAAAGTAATTATTGTGTTACTTCTTTTGAAAAACCTTCAAATATGTAAAAGGAAACTGATTTTTGAGCGTGTTTCACGGGCCAGTTACATACAGTAGAACAGTAGACAGGTACTGAATACCATAATTGTGATGAGGCTGGGGTCCACCAGGGCCTGGCTTTTCCAAAACATAAGTGCATATCTGCATTTACAGGAAGAAGATGCTCCTCCAGTTAATCCCACATCTGCACTTTTTTCAGTCACTCCTTCCTGATCCAGTGGTAAATGTCTTCAGTCCAGTCAGTCCTCCCCTAAGTTAGCTGTGCATGTAGCTGCGTTCAAGTGAATGGGGTGTGCTGGGACAACTCAAACCCGGACGTGTCATTAGTGGTTCAGGTGAAGGCAGCGTGGACAACTCAGACTCATGGACACACAGGTGAAGCATGAAGGCAGTGTGGGTAATCTGAATGGAAGAACGGCTCGTAAACGAACGGCTCACACTGAAAAGAGCCGTTCAAAAGATTCGACTCGTCTGCGAACGTCACACCTCTCGTGCCTGGCTGAGCGAGCCAGGACGGATAACAGCTGTTAGATATCAGTGCATAGTAACGCACCACATTTCACTGCAGGTAACGGTAACGGTGTTGTAACATTTCAAATAGTAATTCATTAGATTACCTGTTACTGGAAAACAGTAATGGCGTTAGTAACGCTGTTATTTTTAACGCCGTTATTTTTAACGCCGTTATTTTTAACACTGTTATTTTTAACGCTGCTATTTTTAACGCCGTTATTCCCAACACTGGGTACCAGTCCAGTCCAGAGTATTTTTATTCACATTATTAGTGGAATACTGGGGTCCATGTAGACACACTCAAAATGAACATATTGTAAAACATAGTATTATCTGAAAATTGTTTATCATAGTTTAACTGTCATTGTTTTACTGATATCATTTCATTACATCCAGTTGTTTTTCTGCTTTGAATTCAATGCAGAACTAACTGTGCGGTTTTGTGGATTTTGTACCTCAGTAGAATATTTGAATCATGGGTTTTGTATATTTAAAGCCAAAGTTACTGTGAACAGTTCAGGTTGTTAAACCCTGATCTGCCTTAAACATACAGTTTCACTCTCAAGTTATTTTACCTCAACACAGTGCCATAGTACTGGATTGCCATAGCAACCAAGGCCAAGTGGGTCTGTTGTGTGGTACCTTGGGGTAGTTTCTATTATTCATGTATGTCTTACTGATTTCATTTGCATCCTTGGGTTTGGACTTTCAGGATAAAAGTCAGTATCCTAGCTTTGTATAAAATAAATATGGTAGAGTAAGCTTTGTTCAGAGGCGTTATATCTACAATTTAAAATATTTAAATATGACCTAAAAGTTTCAGGAGCATATTTAAAAAAAAAAAAAAGGTTCTGATTGTTTTGCAGGGATGTGAACTCAATTTATTCACAGCCACTGACTGGTGTGTAAACGTGAATATATGTGACCACTAGGGGTCACTGGAGTGATCCCATGGCTTTGAAAACACCAGGGGTTGAGGATGAGAAACTGTAAGACACAACGTTGCATCAGTGAAAGACACAAAGTGATGAAAAATGTAAGCTTTGCTGTTGTTCTGACTGCCAGACACAGCTCTAAACGGGTGAGTTTTAGCATTTAGCTTAGCCTTCCTTAGGTAATATATAAACCTGTTCACTTGGCCACACACCAGAGGCAGAATAGCAACAAATACATCTTTATTATCATATGGGATTCAACAAAATTTGGTCCAGTTTTGAAAAATATACAAAATGTAGAAAAAAATATATAAGCGAAATGTAAATAGTACAAATGTACTGAAATCAAATCCAGTGACATTGTGGTGATTTGAGGGAAATGGGTTTGGGACCAATGGCAGAAATACAGCAGAGACAGGGAGGAAAGTTCACCAGTATCAGCTGTTCAATTACGGAGACATCAAGATAAGGCAGATTTATTGGCATAATACTGTTCATACACAGGGAAATCCAGTGTTCTACAAAAAGAAACAGAGACAAGTTAAAAACACACAATTAAAACAGAATCAATAAAACATAAATAATTATCAATTCAAATAAAGTAAAAGGTCAGAGGTCAGATAAAACCTTTTCAATCTTTTTAGAACTATTTACAGTTTTATATTACTGTTAACACATTGAATAAGCATTAAATGGGCGATCAAATGATTCAGCTGTTTATGAATAAAATCCGTACATTTGTGTATTTCTTTGGTCACTGCTGCACTTTTTTTTGCTGTGTTTACCTCCACCTGACTGATGATTGGAACTGAATTATGGGAAATTTCTCGTACCTCCGTTTGTAGTGTGGTCCTGAAAAATCTCTGTTCTGAAGGCCAAACAGCCCTCCCCCTTAGCCCCTCCCCTATGACTCATTGAGAATTGGGACACCCCTATCCCTTCACATGACCACGCAAAATGGAGGGGTAGGGCTAAGGGGGAGGGGCCAAGGCGTGAATTGGGATTAGACCTTTTTGTGATCAAAAATAAATTAAGATACAAAAAAACACAAAGACCATGGGTGGATGAAAACACAAAGGGTGTTGAAGATGGAATCTGGTTGGAGTAAAAAATGGTCCAGACGGCAGCTGTGATGTGAGTGACTGATTAAAATGAGTATTTGAGTGAGTGAATAAGAAAGAAGAGGCCATTCAACATCAACACCTGAAAAGAGAAAAAAGAGCTGAAATGACAATATGTGATGAGGGAGACAAAGAAAGACAAAGGAGGGACATAAATTACCAAAGTGAATGGAATATCTTCCATGACAGAGAGGGAGGGACAGGAGTTGTAAAGAAAATGAAAGCCCCCCTAAAGTGATATAAATTGACCAGAGAATCTTTCAGCGCTAAAGGCTCCTTCGAACAAGAGAAGGAGACGCCACAGAGTGAGCTGATGACTGAACCACATGAGACAAGATGGAAGAGACCAATGAAAGGACGAGCGAGCATGTGGAAGACTGAGGGGAGAGAGAGAGAGAGAGAGAGAGAGAGAGAGAAAGGCACGGCGGTGGAAACCAGCGATGAATGGATCACAGTTAGTTAAAGAGTGAATAAATGAAGCAGCAAGAGAGAGCAGGGGAACGATAATGATCCCAGAGGAGTTAAGGGGACGCATTAGGACGGGGACAGTGACGGATGAGGACAGAGGCAGCGCACAGACCACACACCGAGAAAAGAATAGTGACGACAAGATGACAAGACAGATAGAACGGTGGACGTCTCTCTCTTCCTGTCTCCTGCTTCGCTCAGGTCTAATACTTGTGTCACTCACTGTTGTCCGACCGTTCAACGAATGCATTTTCCTGACAAACAGCTTCTCCTTTGTGACACATGCATTTCCCTTTCTGTCCTGCACTTTGGTTCCTTTGAATCTGTACCATAATACTGGAGGGTCTCAGAGCGTCTGCCTGTCTGTCTGTGAAATGTAGACGTTTTTAACTGGCCCATTTGGTGCCTACAGGAATGAGGAATAGTCCAATCTTCACATTAAATATCTTTTTTTCTTTAAAATTCCATTTTTAATTCATTAGGGACTGATGTAATTCCTGTTGCTAAGTAGTTTACAGGGGGAGGGACAGAAAAGGGGAGTGGACTCTGTGTGTGTTTGTGTGTGTGTCTCGGGTATCAGACTAAATCCGTACACAGCTGACTGCTGCAGTTTGTCATACTTCTGTATTTTTGGTCAATGAACAGACTGGTGCAAACAACAAGTTGATAGGACAAATATTTAGGGAGATATTAATTATTTTGAATACAATAGGTTATAATCATGTTACTATTCCCATTATGGTTGACAGGAAGTGCAGTACCACACTGCATGATGGAAAATGAAGTTAAAAACAGGAATGATGCATTTACTAACTTTAGTCCCTAGATATGGGTATTAATATGTTAATTGTCATTAAAATTTTAAAGAATGATTTACCAAATAATTTTTATGTCAGTACTTATAAAATATGGACTAACATTATTTCCCATAAGTCAGCTCTGCCCAGCATCAGAAAGACCACATCTTGTTTCTGTAAATTGGCTTAGAGTCTGGTTCTGACCAACTCTACATGTAAAGTGTCATGAGATAACTTTTGTTATGATTTGGCACTATATAAATAAAATTTGATTTGATTTGATTTGGATTTAGAACTCCTGGTTCCCCACGAGTTTACATGCTAGTTTTACCAGAATTGTACCATCACTTAGAAAGCGATAAAGTCAGATTTATAAGCCTTCTGTCTAAAGTAACTATATGGGAAGGCCTGGGCTGTTTATTAAATATGGATATGGCATATCAAAGTACAGTAGAGGAAAAAAGGTTTTGGATACCTGTACAATTTTATACAAATATTATTATCATTATCAAATATTATCATGAAACATTTGTGGGGAAAAAAACGCAACAACCTTTTTTTGTGTTTCAAATAGTTTGGCTGCATCAGATGGACACAAACAACTGTATATTATTATTATTTTTCAATTGTTTAATCATTGTTAACAAGGAAAAAAGAACAAAACTAAATTCTTGACCCTGGTCGTTTGAGAGGCATGGTCTGTCTAAGACATGCAGCTTCATAAGTTATTTGTAGAAAAAAATGCAGTTTGATTCTAGCTGAAGTATTATATCTATACGCACAAGTCTGTATATATTTATAGACTTGACCTGAAATAAACCAGAGCAGAACTGACATTTACTGTTGTAGAACTTTGCTGTTCCTATGTTACATATTAAACAGGCTGTGTCCTGCTGTCATAGCCCAGACTCTTCAGTGGTCACTTTTCCATTGGACATATACACAAACTAGAAGCACTTGGAGAGCGCAGACCTCC